>NW_008652112.1:0-4401 GCF_000695815.1 Acanthisitta chloris | reverse complement strand
CTGTTCAGGTCAGTGACGCAGGGGAAATCTGTCCCAGAGCACCTCAGGGGCTGGTGCATCAACACAGCCAGTGCCATGTTCCTTTTTGGGTTTTCCTCAGGGGAAATTGTTCAGCAGCTGGAAGGAAAACTGAGTCTGGGTGTTAAAAATGAGAGTAAGAAGGGAAATGCAGCGATCTTCCTCTCCTGTTCCTTGCTCCTAGGACAGCTGTGTTTGGTCTCATGGGCTTGTAGAAGTAAGAATTTATAAATTTAGGGCCAGGACCCCTGAGTGTAAAGAACACTGAGTGTTCCTCTGAGTGCCAGGCTGTGGAGTTTGAATCAATATGAAGTGTTTAACTGGGTCGGGGAATGGCTTGGGAAGAGACCAGTGTTGTGCTTCAGAAGTACCAGTACAGTAGGAGGAATGGGGGAACCTTTTGGGGAAAGTGATGAATCTTGCACCAGTTTTATCCCCTTTCCAGCCAGTGCATATTTCTGGTATTTTATGCCTCAACAGAAAAGAATAAAAGAGTGAAGATGTGTTTGGTGGCACTTTTGGTGAGCTTTTACCCAGGTGCTCTGTTTCTTAGTGCAGTGATAGATGAGATCTAGCAAGATGTAGGACTCTAGGACAAGGTAGCAGAGTTGTGGTTCCCCTGCAAGCACCACATTGCTGCTGGGGTGGCCACACAAAGAGAAGCCCTTTGGGGCTGCGGTGGGACAGCCAGGGGCTGCCTGTGGCCTCAGCAGGTCTGAAATGTTTTGTTTACGCTGTCGTGTTCCTCCCAAAGGGATTAAGGCTTTGGGAGCCCAGTGGCTGTGTTGGTGTTACTGGGAAGTGCGTGGGAGTCCCATGGGTTTCTCCCCAAGGTCACAGGATAGCGCTGGGAGCAGCAGCAGGCTCCTGAGTCACGGTCATGTGTTGGAGCTACAAGTCCATTTCTCCTCCTCATATGTAACTTCAGTAAATATAGACCCAGTGAACCTCTTCCCTGAGTCAGGAGGGGGTTGAGGACTCAAGGGCAGGGATTAACCCCTTCCCAGCCCAGCCCGTCCGCACTACCTGGGGCACAGGGCTCGGCAGGTGACACCTTTCTGCCTGGGGGTGGAAGAGTTCTGTTCCCAAAAAAATTTTCCAGAGGCAGAGCTGTGTGACTCAGCTCTTTTGAGCCTGATGTGTGTACTTTGCCTGTTTATTCCCAGTACAGGCAGTCCCGAGGGAGTCATGTTACGCAGCAGGCTCAGTGTTTATTAACCAGCTCAGGGACTGAGCTAAGAATAACTTTTTTCAGTTGTTTTGGTGATAGTGATTATTTTTTCTTGCTTAGCACAGGCAGCAGCCCAAGGTGGAAACAGCCCAGAGAACAGAGAGAAAGGGTTTTCCCAGCAAATTGTGGGAATACATAAACAGTCAGCTATCATCGCCTTCCACAGCTGAAATACAAAATCAGGAAGGTGAGAGCTTTAAGGGAAGGAAATTGCTGTGTCTCAAAGTGGAGCAGCTCAGCAGCCCCCAGTCCTCTTCCAGGACCCTTCAGAGGTTCAGTTCATCCTTTAGATGCTTCAGAACCAATATTCTTTGGGCAGTGATATTGCTTCCCTGCATTCCCTCCATGGTGGTTTATTTAGGGGATTTTTGGAGGGTTGCTTCACTGATCTCTCCATTCCTTCCCTCCATCCTCAGAACTTCAGCCCTGGTGCACAGAGCCCTGTATTGCCAGTGTGACTGTGCATGATTGTCTTACTTTCTGTACCTATTCAGCTGCTTGGCACAGAAAAGAAGGTACTTTGGACAGATGAATAGATGCAATGCTTTAATCAGCTGACATGTCTGAAAAGCAGCAGAATGCTGTGATTGATAATGTTGGATGTTTGTTAGTTTATGGAGGCTCCCATGCTCTCACATGTGAAGTTAATACCTGCAGAAATTTACAAAGCACTTTTTCCATCCCTTTTTGCCTCCCCATTATGGTTTTACCACAAGTGCCAGTTAAGGTAACCTCCATCTGGTTTGAAACATGCTGAGCAGCAGCCTTTGTTGCTGGGCAGTAGTTGTAAAACATGTTTATTTCGGTGATGTTTGTGGTCTGCAGTGGGATTTGTGCTGCAGTTGTGGCCTCACACCCGGAGCAGTCCTCTGTCCAAAACGATCTTGTTTGATGACAGCTTAATAGCAGAAACCCTTCAGTGACCACTGTTTGAGCCCTTATGTGCTTTTTTTCTTTATTTATAACTTGATGCTGTGCTTGTTCTGGTAGAGTTGAAGTACTAAAGCAAGTTTAACACTGGATTGCAATGTCAGCCCCCAGTGTCAGAAGTGACACCTGTCACAGTCAGGGGGTGCCTTTGGCACTGGTTTGCAAATCCCTGTTTTATAGTCTTGCTGCTAAAATGCAGAGTTTTTTAGGCTTAGTGATAGCTGCACTTCATCTCTTTCTTTTTTCCTTTGGCTTGAGTGATTAAAAGAAAACTAAGGCTTTTTGGGAGGTGGGTGAGGACTTTGGGCGTAGCATGGGAGTTACATCTGAGTTAGGCTTTGGGAGTTATATCTGACTTAAGCTTTGCTCTGTTCCATGCAGGTTAAGCCTGAAGAAAACATATTTTCATGAGCATGAGGAAGGGGGAGATTTCTTCTGTCTTTGCTGAGCTGTTGTGTGAGCAGATTTTGGGATGAGGTCTCTCCTGAGATGCAGAGCTGGAGGCACAAGGAGCTGGTGGTCAATTGCTCCATTGATTTATAGTATTTATTCATCCTATTTCCTGACAGGGTTACTCACCCTGTGTGCTTGCTGCTGGCTGGTAGGAGAGATACCAAAAGGAATGGCTTTAAACTGAGAGTAGGTTTAGGTCAGATATTAGGGAGAAATTGTTCCCTGTGAGGTGCTGAGGCACTGGCACAAGTTGCCCAGAGCAGCTGTGGCTGCTCCATCCCTGGGAGTGTTCCAGACCAGGTTGGATGGGGCTTGGAGCAACCTGGGCTGGTGCGAGGTGTCCCTGCGCAGGGCAGGGAGTGGAAGGAGATGTGCTTGTAAGGTCCTTCCAAACCAGACCATTCTGGGATTCTGGGATATGAAGAGCAGCATCAGGACCCTTTCCAAGGTCCATGGACCAACACAGCAGTCTGCTGATCCTCCAAGGGGAGAAGCTTGCATCTCCCATTGCACAGAGATCCCAGATGCAGATGGTCATCAGCAGGAGACTACAAATGCAGCACAACTTCTGCAGGTTGGGGATGAAAAGCCCCTGGAGTTTCCCCATTAGCACTGGTTCCTCTGCACCGCTGTGAGCTCTGGTGCACACTGAGCATCCACACCACCAGCTCCCACAGCATCACAGTGGGCAAGTAAAAGGGGAAAAGAGTTGATGCTGCATCTGACATCTCAAAAAAATGATTGGAAGATTTCTCGCAAATTAGTTTTTAACATGAGTTAGAGTTTTTTGCAGAGGTTAGAAGGGAGGGAAGGGCTGGCTGGAGAGGACCAGGCCAAATGAGAGGTGGGACAAGGGAAACCCTGCCCTGCTCACCTGCCAGAGATGCTTCTGCTGTGCAGGAGCTGATTGAAGCATATATTTGCTCTCAAACCTGAGTATTTGCTGCTGTATTGGTATAAACTACTACAGAACAACAGCTGAGTATCCTGCCCAGTGTGCTCTGCTCTCCTGAGTCACAGCAACGGTCTGATGATGTACTTCGAGAAATGTGTTTGTGTATCACTTCGACCCAAAAAAGCAATGTGAACTAACAGAAGGTCCTGCCCAGTTAGCTTGTGTGGTAGGAGCAATATCCTTACTTCCTGTGGAGTCCTGGTAAGTTCTGCTCTGCAGTGATCAGTTGAGTGTGGTCCCAGAGCAGGAGCAGGAGGTGGTGCAGCAGTTGGTGTTTGGAATGGGACTATTTTTGGACTGTGCTCAATCCCCTCAGCCACTTTTGGGGGGAGGGATTTGTTCTATTTTTCCGGGTTTTTTTTATTCTGAGACTGGAAAATTCTGGTTGGATAGTTTCTAAACTGTATTTTCATTTACCTTGTGTTGCATTTTGCTCAGGGGATGATTAGTTGGGCATTTTATGCCTAGGGATGAGACTAACACAGGTTATCTTCCTGTGCTGGTACTGATGTTATAAATTGCGGCCCAATAAATTGGCAGGAGCCAGTTCAATTAGGAAATTTATTGATTGAGCGGCCGGGGAGTCTCTGCTCCGCCAACGGCGCACGCCCCTTCCCCACAGCCCCCGGTTTGAGACTCTTCTACTTCCGGTTCCGTGTGGCTCTTCCGGTGCGCTCTGCGCCTGCGCGAGCTGTTGCTAGGGACGCTGCTCCCCTTGTTGCTAGGGACGTTGTTCCCCTTGTTGCTAGGGACGCTGTTCCATTGCTGCTGGGAGTCGGCTCCCGTTGCTGCTGGGAGTGCGCTCCCCTTGCTG
>NW_008652111.1:15203-79521 GCF_000695815.1 Acanthisitta chloris | reverse complement strand
CTGACTGTATATATGCTTCATATTATATAACTGCAACACCCAAACGTTGGGGAGAGATGTCCAGGGCATGAATTTCTTGTCCTTCTAGCCTGCTACAAATAAAACCAGCCATAAACTGAGCAGCACATATATCTTACCTTAAAATCATGTTTTGCTACAAGTATTTACGGTGTTTGGTCTGATATGTCCTATTGTCCTGATACATCCCATAATGTTTCTGGGAATTAACTGGAGTAGGCGTTTTACTAGCATTAATCTTAACCTAAGTGCCCTGATTTTACAACTTAACAACTGTGGAGCAGGAGATAAGCTCTACAACTGTCTTTATCCCACTAATTCAGGCCAGTGTTATTAATAAGGTACATGAGATTTACAATAAGACCCTAGGAGGTAGATTTAAGTTTAAAAGCCAGGAAAACTAAATTTTGTTTGCTCTACATTCGAGGCAGAGAATACTAGAAAATTTTTAGTTTACTTTCCAGTAAGCTACTTTACAAATAACACCATAAATTTTACACTACAGCTTCAATTACCAAAGGCTTTAGGCACCTGAGCAGAATAATATATTTCCATGCAGATAAATACAGGCCCAATTCCTTTAAAAACAAAGAAATAAAATGCCTCATAATAAATAAAATCCAAGATCCTCCATGGGTAAAAATGTGTCTCTCAGACATATTGTGAGAAACATAAACAACACAAGGGATAGGAACAAACTCATAATTCTTACCCAGGAATAAGTATGTAACCATCAATAGTGTCTTAGGGTTTTTGGTATTTATGTTATTTATAGAATACCTTTTCCTCTGCCATTTCAAAGCATTTTCTTGATATTAAGTTGCACAGAAGCCTTGTGCAATAATATTGTCCTCAGCTAGGCTATGGGAATGCAAAGGTAACTGACACCTGAAGAGTGAGTGCCACACTCAGAGTACAACCAACTCCCACCTTGTCGCACCAGCTCTTGTACACACACTCACTTCTGGGAGTGTCAGTCCAAGCATCAGGCTTTGTGAGCTTTATCCTGAATTGGTTTAAATATATTCTGCTTCTGAAAATAAGCTCTGGTGGCCAACTATGATCGCTGCTGTCAACTCCAGTATGTAGCAGTGTGTCTCTTCACACCTACATTAACACGCTTAAATACACAGGATAGCTGAGTACATTTCTCGTTGTTTTGGTGGTTGTAATGTGGCACAGTTTGTGGCACAATAATCTGGGGACTTTGTGACTGGTATAGAGATATCACCACAAGCATGAGACTAATGTCATGATCATATGTTATGATTATGGTATGACACAAGTCATGTTGTGATCATTTCCCCTCTTGGAAGATTCACAGCAAGGTGGAGTAACTTGGCATATTAAAGTATAGCTTTATTCAGTACTCACTGAAGGATGAGCATGCTCCTACAATCCCCTGTGGCAACTCAAATTTCCTTGGAAATGTCTCCTGAAGTTACTCTGAAGTATTTGCCTAAAATGACCCTGTTCTGTTTGCAGGCTCACAGCTCACAAATAAACAAGCTATAGCAGCTTTAGGCATTGATCCTATTACTCCAGCACTTTATAAGAAGGCACTATATAATTACTCCTGAAATTCTGGGCTAAAGTGGTCCTACTCCTGATATATCCTAGAAATATGTTGAAATAATATTTGAGGGTTCAGAGCACAATTTCACTTACAGATTGTGTTGGTGCTTTTTATCACTAGATCCTCTAATTAGCAACTCATACAATCACCTGACTTTAACCATTTTGGCTGACATTTTCCACACTACTTGCCCCAGGCAGAAGTTGCTGTGGCTCAATTTCCCTTTGTAAATAGGAAGCCATAAGGCCATTTAACTCACAAAAGTGTTAGGAACTAGTTTAATTAATATAGGTTAGGCACTTGGATATTGTAGTGTAAGTAGAAAAGTCCATGTGGGAATGAAAAAAATTGTGTTTTCAGAATGTGGTTTGAATCTATGTGAGGCCTGGGGCTGCACACTGAACCAAATGTTGAAAAATCCTTAGGCAGCAAGTACCATCCATTCTGTGCATGACTGAGTCTGGAGTCTAGAGGAAAAATTAATATGTGATCGTGTAATTAGACTGTAGAATAATTAATATACACAAGGGAAGGATAACTTCAAATACAGGTAATCTTAATTGCATTTTTTCCTGTAGTTAATTTTGCAGCCTTTATTTTCTTTCACTGTAGGCTTTCTCTGTGTGATATATGGTATAAAGGAAAGCAGAAGTGCAGGGCTATTAGCCATTTTTCTTCCCCTTTATTAAATGTTAATGTGAAACCTGCAACAAAGAATGCAATTGCCCATTTACTGTTCTACAACTCTTCAGGTCTTTTAAGTACAGAGAAATTCTCAGCCCCACAAAGATTGAATCTTTCACTGTACCTGCCAGAACTCTCTTAAGTGTATGCTTGAACCTTGAAATTCTTAACACTATGTGCAGAAGTGATGAATTTTTTTTAGTTCACCAAGAAAGAAATTGCAAATACCTCACTGTTAGGTTATTGCCTTACAACACTGTTACACCTTAACTTGGTTCCTACAGGATTAAAATCTGTAGAGTGCTAGGAATTAGTTGTGTTGTAACTGGAGGAGAAAATTTGAGATTTATTGTTAGTTATGTTTACCTCCCATCTGAAAATTCCATCCAAGTTCAGAGCTTTATTTATGATATGAGAGAACAATTCAGGCTTTCAAATACCACTTACAGTTTACCTTTCCTAGGATGTACTGCAAGAGATAGCTCATCCCCCAGAGAAAGCAGAGCCAGGAATATGCCTTTGCAGACAAAATAAGCAAGCACACACATGCAGGTATATTCCTAGGGAAGTTTGTACCTCTTGTGGTAGCCATAATTAGTACATTTCCCTTATTTTCTAGTAGGCTTGTTCAAGGAAATTGCATTGTCTAACCCCAGAGATATGTATTCAGTGAGCAACAAGCACTTGCTGCTTCTCAATCATTAACTCTCATTTCATGCCTAGTTCTCAGGCAGTTTCATTCCTGTTTTTACTAGGGCTCTGATCCCTCTGTTCATGCCAATGCACAAGTCTCATCAACACTTCTCTTTGGTGGCTGCTGGGACAAAGCATCTGCTACTACATAGTGCAAAAGCTGATACTACATATTGTAACTTCAGCAAACAGGCTTGACAGTAAATGCTCCAAAATACCCAAAGTATTGTCATAATGTTGACAGAGTGTGTAAAGCTATCCTGGGGGAGTGGTGTGGGTTATCCAATTCTACCTCCTCAGAAGTGAAATGCAGAGCATGTAATAAGGTGTGTGTTCATGTGTGTCATTATTAAAGACAAAGATAGCTCATTCATTTTAAAGATTCCTTGAGTTTTTTCCCCTGATGTCTTTAAATTAGAGATTGGTGATCTCAGCTGCTCTCATTTGCCTAGTCACCTTTTTCTCTTCTTACAGGACTGGAAATATGACTCCACTGAAGCTGTAATTTCACCTTCCAGTCCTGGCTAGCTCAGTTTAGAAAGAGAATAATTTGTGGTTTACTTTTCATTAAACACATCAACACATCTCTCAGAAGTCAACAGCAAATCTCTCGTTGAATTCAGTTGTGCAGAATCAGATTCTAAATTGGAAAATTTGGTATTTAGAAACCAGTAACTGAGAGTAGACTCAGATCACTTAGGCAGACAACTTTGAGGCTCTTATTTCTGTTCCTCTATAGCCAAAAGTAAGCAGTATGGGAATTCACATTTCTGGCTGAGAAAGCATTTGTTTAATAGCCTCAAAAATTTTGGAAATATCCTCTAATAAAAGGTAAAATTTAAAATCTAAATTCTGCTATTACAAGAACAGCAGGAAATAGCCTTAACAGTTTTGAAGGGATTTGCTTTTGAACGTGTGAAAACTTTGATAAACACAAAGAATACTTTTTAAAATTCCAATGTTTTGTTTAATAAATTCAGAAAACTGTTTTTGACTCAGATTTAAACTTCAAGCATGTAGAATCCAAGGTATATGACTCATCCACAAAGTTCAATGATTGCCATACTGTTCTTTTGATATTGCATTGCAGTTTGTGCTGAGAAAACAACTCAGATTAACCTCTTTGTCTAATTCCATGTTTTTCACATTCCAAATTGTATATGGCTGGCTAACTCTTTTCTTGAAAGTCAGTCATTCCACAGCAGTGTGAAAACACTATTCATTCTGAGTAGTTTTTAATATTTGAGCTATTTTGGTTATTACTGTACAGAAAGGTTACCTAGAATGATCCTCCTTCTGTTCCTCCTCAATTTTGCATGAGCTTCCTGAACTACAAACTAAAGAATTGCTGTAATATGTCAAAAAGTGAAGCCATTCTTTAAGGATTAAGGTCAGGAAAGTAAATGTGCATGTGATATAAATGTTCGTGTTCTTAGTGTCTTTTTACCTTATGATCCTCATCATTTGCCTCATTTACTTGAGCAGATCTTTGCACTTGTATTTTGCTGCAGACTATAATGTCAAATTAAACAAGGCCTACAGGATTCTCAAACATAGAAATAATCAATGGGAAAATACAACTGATGAGAAGTCTCATGAAAAATGAGATAAATATTGATGGGGAAAGTATAGTGGTATCTGCCAAGCTGTCAGTGTGCTGTAAAATCAGCATTCTGGAATGCCAAGCCAAGCAATCAGCCAAATTTTCCTCTGAACTTAATGCAAGGTCTGTGCTTCACCCAAACCTCCTTGAAAATTCTGCCTAAGTGCACAAAAATGAACATGGTTTTACACTGGGGGTTGTAACAAGATCTGCACCTAAGTAAGTATAATGTTTTTAGGAATTTATAAGGAAAGAATGGAACACAACTGAGCATGATTCAATTTTTATCTAGGGTATGAAAGTAAAAAACTTGGACAATTGCACTTACAGGGAAATACTTTCTTATTGTGGACTGGTATGGACAAATACCTGACCAAAAAAAAAAAAAAAGAGACCAAGGCTGTTCTCAGCCTCATTTAGAATTACAAACGTTTATTGCCATTATTTATTATAATGAAATTACTGAAAGGGACCTAACATGATATGGCCACAGCCTGTGTAGGACCACAGTCCACGTTAGTCCCTGGTGCTGTTGTCCTAGATACATAGTAAGTAATGCATCTCATTGAGCACACTCCTTTTTCCTGGTGGAACTTACAGTTCTAAATGTGACAGCAACTGAACATCGGACCAGTATTTAGTAGTTAGAAAGAAACATGTAATTCATGCAATAAAATGTCAGATTATTACTTCTTCATGTCACCAAGACTTTATTTAGCAAAGGTTTATTCCTGTTTTCCGTCATATGACTGGATTTGCAATTAAGGTCTTTGTTTAATTTCTTTAAAACATCATTCCTGTTTATACATCTTCTGCAATCCCTTTTTTAAATGTAATTGCTTCCAAATCTCAGAGGATATTAATAGCTGCCTGAACTGATATGTTTTAATACTAAGCACTGTGATTTAAAGTACTACAGCAAAAACTGAACAAAGAGAAATCCACACAATTCTAATCGTGTTCTGTCAGCTGATTCTTTTTACTTCTTTTAGTGCCTGAGACTCAGCTGTAGGTTTACAGTTCCATGAGGCTACACTGGGTGTTCACAGGGATGATGTGTACACTTAAACATTAGAAACCACCATTCCTCCACCTCTCCTGAGGGTGAGGACACTTTCTGTTGACCCATAGTATTGGAAACTGCTCTGCTTATTCCTGTTCACCTCTCATACTTTTCCAGAGTGCTGTTCTGACTGGGGAAGCTGTCACTGAGCTTGTACCTATATCTGCAGACAGCTCTATTCAATAGGAATTTAAGCAATAAATATTTCAGTGTCTGCTGTTAGGGTAAAGGACAGCTCTGCTGTACAGATACCCTAAAATGGCAGTGGAAGGCTCTTTCCTCCTGCACTCAGAAGCCCAGTTCTCTGTTTCCTTTACAGGTAGATGGTGGAAATGACAATCTCTAACTTCAAGAATGCCTGTAATGTGTTTCAGAGACTGATGAGAACTATTTCTTATTACAGAGAAATCAAGAAATCGCATTCTCTCCAGACTTTTCTTCCTCCACACCATTTTCTGGCTGGCTGAAAGACTCTCACACAGGCAGGAATGAACTCTCTTCATTTAATGTATGTGCTTATTGTCTCCAGCTGCAGCATTTCTTAGAGCACAGTTCCTGCTCTATTTGATGACACCCATGACACGATTTATACCAGTGAACTAGCATAATCTTCAGAGAATGAATCTTGATACAGGCAAAGATATATCATCAGTGCTGCTTTAATACCAGCATGCTCCAACCAATCTTCTCCATGCTCTAGCTACTGAAACTTCTAGATTATGAGGAGTTTTAGCAGTGCACTACATTACATCCTCCCCTCAGTGCCTTGCAGTTAGTAAGCACAAAACTCTGGGGGGTTTATGTCTTACAGAGACAAATCTTTCTGGATTTATTTTTACCCTCCTTTTAGTGTTCCACATAATGTTTGTCATTCTCATATATATATATGTGTGTGTATAACCTATGATTTAAATTATTTTAATATGTGTGTTGTTCAGAATTTCTGCTGAGGTGTTCTATCACCAGTAACACTTTACCATACCTCAGTAATCTCAAAATCGTTTCACAAATTGGTTTCACCAGTTCTACCATGAAGAACTTGCTGGTATCAGAATGATCAGATTAATAGGCATTTCAGTGTTTTCTGCCTTAACCTAATTTTCCTAAACAGTAGTTCCATTTTTTTTCAATTTTAGAGAGCATCTTATGCTCACTGAGGAACATAACTATGCCAGAAAAGAGCTGTATGTACAGCAGCTCAAGAGAAGGTGGAGACGTAGCAATAAACTGTCTGAACACTCCTTGATCACAAATTAGAACAGCCTCAGTTACCCCTAATTATGTGCAGCTGCCTATGGCCTGAATAAGACATGTCAGCAAGCAGAGCTTAGCACTGGAATACTTCACCTGCTGCCCTTGCCATGAGACAAATACTCTTTTTCAGACTCCAAAAAACTCCCTGCAATAAAATGGTTTCATCATATCTGCAGCACCCAGGAGTCCAGGCAAAGAGTTTGTGCAACAGCAAAGTCCTAAGTTCTGCTCTTTCTTTTAATGCCTTTTTTTTCTTTACCATTCCTTCTTTTCCAGCCTACAGCTACTTTCAGTCTCATATCTGTCCTGTCACTGTCTCTTTACTTGTCTTCTGAGTTCTTGTCCATGGCATTGCATTTTTATGCTTCCTGCTCGCTCACAAACATATTCCATACAGCCTCTGAGAGAGCTGTCTCTTCCAGTTCCATCATGACAATCTGCTCACTCCTTTTTTTCCTTGATTGTTTCTTTTCTTCTGCATGGTCATTTTCTGCTCCTCTCTCCCTTCCTGCATCCTGAGTGTGCTTTCACAATACAAACACATTTTCTTTGTAGTACTTTCTTTTCATGTTATATTTCCAGCTTGTTCCTAGTTTTCCACACTTAGGGATCTGACTCAGTGATTCATGTCACATACCTATTGTCCAGCAGTCCTAATTATGCCACACCAGGAACTATGCTAGGAAGCCTAGACTAATTAACAAAGTTTTTTAAGTGTGTAGGCTAAGTGGAGCTGCTCCAGTGAATTGCACAGGTGAAACTTCCCAGGGTGGAGTCACCCTCTCCTCCTCTGCAAAGAGCTCAGGAACACAACTCCATGACACATGCTGTAATTCTCAGGTCAGTGAGATCCTTCATTAGCCACACAGGGATGCATTAAGACATTCCTGGTTTTCCTTTGAATGTGTCTACCTTGGAAATTTTGCCCAGGCCAGCTGTAAAGAAGCTATCACAAGAACAAAACCAGCCCAGCTGTGGCAGGATGGAGTTACATTTAGATTGATTTCCCATTTGCTCTCCACAGCTACACAGGGTGTTTGCAGCCAACAGTCTGAACTTTCCTTCCCAGCACTGAGATTCAAGACAGTCGTGCAAAAAGAGATCTAAATCCTGAGCAGGTGCAACCACCCAGGTTATGTACCCACCTCCCTCCTCTCCACTTTGAATTTCACAGAGATGCTGTAGCCAGTCTTACTGGATGAGTTAGAAACGTGAATTCACAACACTTGCATAAGCAGAGGCTTTGGAAACAACTCAGAGACAAACTCAGTTTTGCAAACTGGTGACATAGTACATATAATTAGCATGTAATGATGATAAGAGTTCTGAGAACCCGCAGTAGCTTATGAAATAATCTAAATGTAGTGTAATTAGTTCACTAGTACTTACACAGTTGATTTGGGGATTATGGTTACAAAAGTCTAATTTCCCAATATGAGTAACATTTTGGGTGTAAGAGAAAAATATGTTTTAAAAAGGCAACTTTTCTTCCTTTGATAACAGCAACAATAATAAGGTTTTAGAGTTCTTCTGTGTGATTTTGTTTGCACAAAAGAAATTACCTTCAAGAGAATCCAGTTTAACTTTCTATCAAAGACCCTAAATAGATCGCAGCATGACATCAAATGAAAATGAAACCAAGTGTGGGGGGGAAAGGGCAAATTAGGAAGTAGTCCAGTGGTTTTGAACATCATTCTGATGGGAAAAAAAGCAATGAACAACTGACATTCTGTGTTTCTGATTGTATTCATCAATATCCTTTGTGGTTCATGTGTTGTTATGTCTTGAATAGCCAGTGATCCTTTTGGCTTGGACAAAATTCCTGTGCAATTACCAGGAAAGCTAAGATGCTCTCAGCAGTTTAGGTATTTCTTTCTCTGTCTTTTGCCTTTTCTGCCTTCACTCCTAACTCGCTTTTCAGTGTATCTTTTTTTCTTCCAGACTAGTGTAGAATTACTTGGAAGGCGTGGAAAGAAAACACTTCTGCAGTTATCTTTACTTCTGAGGATTATAGTGCTAGGAGTGATGGGCAAAGCACTGTTTACATATAGGACAGGTGACCAAAGTGTTGCAGGGTGAGGAAAAAAACCCTACATCAAACCAAACAAGCAAAAAAATTGTGACAGAGAAACAGAGAATATTTTAAAAGCATATAGGTTACCTAAATAGTAAATACATCTGTGATATATCACTTCAAACCAGTTGTAGTTTTTCCCTCTTCTTCACTGTTTTTCTGTTTGGAAACTCCTCTGTAGACTTAGTTATTTTCTGAGTCCTTTCAGCCAGAAAACACTCCAACCTTCAGTCCAGCACACTGCTAATTTATTCTGTGGAATCTATCTTCCTTCAAGTGTTCTAATTCAGCCAGTATACATTCACAGAAAGTGGAAAAAAAAAACACAAAAAACAAGACCATTTTCATTCCCAACGTCAGCTGGGGTTGTTCACAGAATTAATTTAGCAATGATTTAAGTGCATTTGAGGTCTTCAGAAAGAATTTACATTTGTTACAATCTCAAGAGCTGGAGACTGTAAAATTCTTTTCTTTTGCTAGAAGCTCAAAACTTCATTGGCAAATGCTGTTTCTTCCTGTATTGTACAAATCTGCCCTGCCTGAACAAACCTCAGTCACTGTGTCCCATACCTACAGCCTCTCCTCAAAGCTACAATATTGATACTTCTCCTTCCAATGACATTGTCCTCCCGAGGCAGTTCCTTCTTCATGAGAGTGGTCAGAGCACTAACATCTGCTCGGGACTTTTTAAAACGAGATGTGAGGGTTTCTGGGATATTTACCCCAGAGGGTTCCATACTTCCTATGTGACTTGGCATCTGATGGGGAGTGAAACCACTTGGTTCCTCCACTCCCAGCTGAACAATGTGTGATACATCCTATGTACCAGAGGGATCATTTTCACAGTCTAATTCAGAGCATTTGTTGGCTGTACACAAAGACACACCACCACGGCTTCTGGAAACAGAAATCAGACAGAATTGGGTGTTGCCTGCAGAAAACTGATCTGGTCCCTCTCCGTACCTGACACCTGCCAGGTACCACTTTTCCAGGACCACTTGTGCATCCATGGAGACCAGTATTGCACAGAGAGCCTGACACTCCTCAAGGGCATGGCCTGAAGTTGTATCAGGTTAGATTAGGTTGGATATTAGAATGAGGTTCTTCCCTCAGAGGGTGGTTTTGCACTGAACAGCTCCCCAGGGTAGTGGTCACAGCCCCAAGCCTGACAGAGCTCAAGGAGTGTTTGGACAAGGCTCTCAGGCACATGGTGTGATCCCAGGGATGTTCTGTGCAGGGCCAGGAGCTGACTGGATGATCCTTGTGGGCCCTCTCCAACTCGGGATATTCTGTGATTCTGTGACCACTCTGTGGGGAAGCACCAGGGCTGCTGCTCACATACACTGGACTATCCTGTGGCCAGACAGGTCTCAGGGGAGGCAGAAGGAGGGTTAGCACATACAGTGCCTCCCCCACCTCTGCAGCAGCTTGAGCAGCCTGACCTGGAGGACTAGGCACAGCTTATGCAGCACATGAACAGCTACTGTCCATCAGCTAAACATGTGCCACACAGATGGAACCACTGGCAAATGTTCTGGTAGCACTGCCTTTAAAAAAATACATGGTGTTTCAGTAACTGAAGTGCTGAACATCAGCAACATGAAGGAATACCATACTTGTTTCCATCAGCATCTCAATCATGTTGTAGAACTGAGTGTCTTCAGTCTTGCCTCCTTACCTTCCTCCTTTTCTGACCCATATATCCTCTACTTGTTTGTTAGGGATCATCTTTTGGCCACATGGCCACATGTTTGTTTTCCTTGCATGACCTCCAGAGGGATCTGTCAGATAGCAATTCTTATCTTCAGCCCATAATCTCTTTAAAATCTTTCCCAGCTCATGGCACTCTATTCAAAAGAACCTAAGAACAGTATTAGGTTAGTTGGCTTTGTTATTTTTATACTGTTATTTATTAACTTCGGATTAGACTTTTTAAAACACCATGGGCAAAGAAAAGAAAGTTATAAAACCCTCATAAAAAATTACATATTCTGTTCTATGCACCTCAAATTCCGACCTATACCATATGTCTATAAGTTTTAAGTCCAAAGACAAAGCCATGAATGGCTCTGTATTTGTTTGATTGTAATTCTCTGTTATTGCAAACCATCACTTTTATTCTAGATAAGGATCTTCAGAAATACCTGAATATGTATCTACAGTCAATTAAGAGTAAATTTTATTTGAGATCATAAATAATGATGATTTTTAACTTTATAAAGGCTTGGAAATCAGGTCAATATTTAAATATTGGAGGGGATGTTGTGATGTTATGTGCTCTATCTGAGAGATGTGTGTTACACTTCCATTTTGCAAGCCAATGTTCTTTCTCGCAATATTTATGTCTAAGTAAGTTATGCTAAAGCTGTAACAATCTTTGCCAACTCACTCCTCTTGCAAAGGGGGTAAAAATCCATTTCTGGAAGGCAGACATGGAAGTGCTTTAGCATGCTTGGACAGAACTATAGAGACAGTGAACAGTTCAACTTTGTTGCTGCATTAAGCTTGCAAACATAAGCCAAGAACAACAATAAAAATCAAAGGTAGATGTTATTTGATGCTGCTATTGTGACTGCAGTTCAATAAGTTAGAATATTCCATAGCTTATAAATAGAATTTCATCCTACTTCCATCACTAATAAAGAAATAGCTGTTAGGTCAATCAGCAAACCCACTGTGGGCAAAATACCACAATCCATAGAAGCTTGCCAAATGCTGTTTGGCCACTGACTATAGTTTGTGCAATTGTTGTGAGATTTTTTGTTCAATGGGGTCTGACACACAGTTATTAAAAACAATCAAACATTTTCCAAACAGCAAACAAAATACACAGGAGCAGCATTCCTCTTTGGCACCAGAGTCCAACACAGTCCTAAAGAACTTTGTGTCCCTCTCAGGCTGTGCAATATGTGTATACCTTGTCATGTGCCCTTTTTCAGAGCATTTCCACAGAGCACAGGCTTCTGTCACTGCACAATGTGGGAGTCCTGCTGAGCACCTTTGGAAGACAGGTTTCCAAATGAAACTTCCAAGAACTCCAGACACCCTTGCAGGGAAATAGAGCTGATTAATTTCTTTTTGCATTGTGTTACTATAAATATGAAAAGGAGAAACACACTGCAATGTCATGGTAACGATAATGTGTGCATGTGGAAAGATACAGTAAGTTCAGCTTTATTGGCCTCATCCCCTTTCATTCCTCTAAGAGTGGGTGAAAAAAAATGAGAAACAAATGTTTGGAGTAGTTTGTTCCACTAAAGCAATTTTCTACTGCATCAAACCATATTAATGAAAGTTTAAGAACCCTCACATCTCCTTAATAAATAACCCAATGGTGTGTATATAATGGTACAGTAATAAAAATGCTAATTATTTAATATTGGAAAATAATAGATCTGCTTGCAGTAGCCCCATGTTAATTAGTAGGCTTTTTTCCCCCCCCAATGCAGTTTTATTGTCATGAATAATACTCTGCTGTTTCAACAGAGAACTCTTCCTTTTTTGGATTTCATAACTCTCCAGGGTGCACTAGACAGTGAATCTGTTATGCCCAACATGCAAACATTAAGAAAACAGGAGACTCATTGAAGTTATTTTCGTACCTTCTCTTTGATTTATGTGGAGTAATTTCAGCAAAATATCCTATAGGAAGAGCACAAAACTTTTCTGCACATTATGTGCTGAATTAATTCCATTTGGGAAACTATATAAGAGATTGTATGACTGAAAATGTCTGAAGGAAAGAAAGGAAAGTCATTCTAGCATTTGCTGTATATTCTCTAAGGCTTTGATTACACATTATTAAAGCTGTAATGTAGATATTTTTCCAACCTCTATATACCTGTGGGTAAACCAAAGAACAAGAATTTACCTAAATTATGCTCCTAATGTTGCTTTGTCTTTATTTCCCTTCCAGTACAAATATCTGTTTGACTTGGAAAGGCGAGGGACAGAGACAGGAGATGTTGGTTGAAACAGAAGAACATTTAACAATGTAATAAACATCTTTAAACAGAGGCATGGCATAAGTCTCTCAATGTGGTTGTTTCACTGTAATCTCACTGACCTTGAAAGACAAATTACATGATCTCTTCTATCATGTAGAGTCTGTCCCATTGTGTGATCTGAATAAAAGCAGCCTTTAAAAATGTAATGTCACGGTGCTATTCTCAAATGATAAATTGTAGTGTCAATTATCATTTACTCATAGAGAGAAAAGATAATATAATTTCAGAAGAATATTGCAGGGAAATCTTCCATAACAATCAAGCAAAATACATATATTATGAGTGACTGCTGGTGGTATTATTATTATTAAAGTTATTATGCTTATTATTAAGATTGCCAAACACTATCTGTTACAATACAGGGTTTTAATCTGGCAATTCTTCTACTGAAAGGGCTAAAATTTGCCATGCTCTGCCTCAGTCTAAATGTTAAATCAGCCTGAGCTACATGATCCAGCTGTATCAGTTAATAAGCATAAGGGAAAATATTTGTTTCCAGTTATGCTCATTGGAAAAGTGAAATTCATAGTGTAACTGTTGGTGAAGGGTAGTTCTGCCATGGGGGAAGATTCACTAGATGAGAAGACTGAAAAGTGATGCAAGGAAAGGGAGGTGCAGTGAGTTGTCTCAGACTGATGTAGCACTGGATCCCAGAGAAAATGTTAACAGGGGTGGGAGAAAAGACAACAGAGCACACAGAAGGAGAATCCCCAGCAAACCCTAAGAGAGAGTCCTTGTGGCTGGGAACAGTGTACTGTGGAAGGCATGGGAGCAAGGGAGAAAAAAACTGGGCAAGAAGCTGGGGGCAGTGGGACCAAGGTTGGCTGGGAAAGGAGCCCAGAGGAAGAGCTGGGAAAGAATTAGGGTTGTTTCTGAGTCCTCCCATTTTTCTGCCATCAGAAGATAAAAACCAAAGACAAAATGTCCCATTCTTCTGCAGAGCAGCTCCGTGGGAAATGCTTAGTGCATTACTGCTGTTGGCTGTGTTATCAGTCTTCAATTCAGTGGAATTCTCTTGTTACAGTTGATTTAAATTAAAAACAAAAAACAAAGGGGGGAGAGGGAAAATTTCATAGAGTTTCTTTCCCTTCCTTGACACTCTCTTAGGTAGTGTGTCACATTCACATATTATGGTCCTTTGTAGTCTCAATTTTTTTATCCAGCACTCATGAATAGCTCTAAAACTGTGCTTCTTGTCAGCAAACTAATTTGCCCCCTTTCCCCAAAGGAGTCTGATAAACTCCATATGTGAATAGAAGCAGAAATAAAGACATTAAAAAATTAAGATGATAGGAAGCAGGTTGCCTAATATGAGAGGCAGAGAGGTAGGAGACAGTGAGGGTCAGACAGGGACACGGAGTGGCTCAGAAGAGCAGAAAAATCACAAAGGAGTTGAAAGGTCAGAGCATCAAAGGAAAAGGCAGGCAAAAGAATGACCACAGTTCTGTGCATGAGTCATCAGAAAGGGCATTTGTCAGTCCATGGTCAGCATGGCCAGAAGGAATGTTAGTATAAAAATTACATCATTGTGCTACTTTCCTAAATCTGGCAACAAGAAAATATAAACAACTGCTCATGTTTTAGCAAAATCAATGGCACTAAAGAAGCATTAATTATATGAAAGGAAGAGATTCACTGAGGTGGAGTGGTGTTGATCCTGGCTGGATGCCAGGTGCCCACCAAAGCTGCTCCTTCACTCCCCTCCTCAGCTGAGCAGGGGAGAGAAAGCATAACAAAAGGCTTATGGGTCAAGATAAGGGCAGGGAGAGATCAGTCACCAATTAATGTCATGGGCAAAACAGACTAGACTTGGGGAAATTAGCTTAATTCATTACCCATCAAATCAGGGGAGGATAATGAGGAAAAAGAATCTTAAAACACCTTCCTCCCACCCCTTTCTTGTTCTTGGTTTCTTTCTTGATTTCTCCATCTCCTGACCCCCAGGGCTGCAGGACGACAGGAGTGGGGGCTGTGGTCAGTTCACCACACACTGGCTCTGCTGCTCCTTCCTCCTCAGGGGAGGACTCCTCACACTCCTGCTCTGCTCCAGCATGGGGTCCTCTCACAGGAGACAGTCCTTCAGGAACAGGCTGCTCCAGCCTGGCTCCCCTGTGGGGTCACAAATCCCACCAGCAAATCTGCTCCAGAGTGGGCACCTCTCTCCACAGGTCCTGCCAGGAGCTGCTCCAGCACAGGGTTCCCACAAGGCCACAGCCTCCTTCAGGCATCCACCTGCTCTGGTGTGGAGTCCTCCAGGGGCTGCAGGTGGATCTCTGCTCCCACGTGGACCTCCATGGGCTGCAGGGGCACAGCTGCCTCATTTTTATCCTCACCACAGGCTGCAGGAGAATCTCTGCTCTGGAGCATCTCCCTCCTCACTGACCTGGGTGTCTGCAGAGCTGTTGCTCTCACATATTCTCCCTCTTCTCTTCAGCTGCAATTGCTGTTGTGCAGGTCTTAAATCTGCTCCACTGTCCCTGACGGGCTCAGCCTTGGCCTGTGCTGGGTCCATCCTGGAGCGGCTGGAGACAGAGAAAGCTTCTGGCAGCTTCTCACAGAAGCCCTTCCTGTAGTCTCCCTCCCTCAAACCTTCCATGCAAACCCAGTGCAGGAGTCTCAGTGCCTAGCTTGAACTAAGTCAGTGTTTTGTTGTGCCAGGCAGCTTTCAGTCTCTTATCCTAACACGCTCTGTTTCCAAAGCAGAGAGGACCCAGGAAAATCTGCAGCCTTTGCAATAGAGATTGGAATTGTATTTCCACCTTTTCAGGCACAAATGCCAATCATCCAAATATTTGTGGCATTTCAATTGCCAAGGTATTTGAAAATGAAATTATTTGCTCAATGAGAATGTAAATGATTTCCACAAAAGTCTTTGAATGGTTCCCTTAGAAGCATTTTGGCCTATTGTACAGAAGTGTACCTTTTTCAAAGTGAAATTTTAGCACAATGGCTTTCAGCAGCTGCTCTCAAGCCTCTGTGGTGCTTTGTGTGAACTCTGCCTGAAGTACTTTATGCCTCATTTCCTCTAACTTGACATTGCCTATATTTGTTGAATAATTGGGGAAAACATGTCATCGTTAAAAATGTTTACTGCTCCATTCTAATGGGAATAGTAATATAAAGATAAGGGAAAAAATATGTCATGTTCCACAAAAAAGCAGCACAACTGCACCCTTCAGAGAGGCCTCCCAAGGAACTATGAAAATCATGCTGTTGAGAAACTATTTGGCTTCTTTCAGATATTTTTACTGTTTCTTTCTTTTTTTCCATGTGGTGGATGTTTGCATGAAAACAAGAGGTCAAGTTCTGCTCTCAAATCAGCATAAATTTGAAATTCAACAGTTACAGTAAACAAATAGCAGTGTAAGCAAGAGAAATCCCACACTGGCTTTCTGAGTGTGTTTTATGGCCAATGACCTAGATGTTGGAATGAGTTTTTACCCAAACTGCACTGCACTCAGACCTCTGGAATTACTCTGCTTCAGCCTGATTTTTAAAGGGAAAAAAATCTCATTTTTAATCTTTTTTTTTTCTTCACTTAGGATCTAGAGGATGTCTCATTGCTTAATTGATGAAGAGTGAGTGTTGTGCCTGGAAGTGTAGAAAATGTGTACTGGTGCCTCTTTTTGCCCACACATTCTGTCTGACAGCAGACAAGTCAGCTAATATACTCGTGCCTTAGTTTTCTCCCCTCAGGAGGAATGCAGACTGGCCTCAACAGAAGTTTCGAGGAACACTTAGTGATATGTGAAAAGCACTTTGGTTGGAAGGAGCTACTGAACTGCAGCAACAGCTGAATAGGTTCAGTCATTTTTTATCCAAAGCATCAGAGTAAACAATGCAAGTTGGAACAATGTGCTGTTTCCAGAGTGTGATTTTAAAGAATGTGTTATGAGATTATGATGTTGTTGCCATGGTTACAGATCCAGCTAAAGAAGTGAATGCACTAAATACTATTATGAAAATTAAGTAAATATTAAGCAACAGTTTAAAAAAAACAGGTGTGTAGGAGTCAGTGATTTTATTTCTGCCGTTTTAATTACTCTTAGTGTTTGTGAAAGTGGCAGGCTGAAAGAGCTGGCCAAAAAAGGATGTGATGCCTGGTTGGTGCTTGGAAGGCAGATCTCTGGTGTTGATAGCTGCTTTGCAGAGATGCAGTACTCTTCACCACTTCTCTCCCTTTTCTCCTGGACTTATAAAATATGCAACAAAAATCATGCTATGGGAAGAAAAAAGAATACAATGTCCTTCAATAAGAATTGTTGTATTAAACCTTACACAGAAGGTGACAAAAAGCTTGCTCTTTACAACTTAGAGATGAGGATAAGAGGCTCTGCAAGCTCATATAGTCATGGGAACTGTGATGGGGGTGGTATTTTATTATCTACTTCACCATGGTAGCACTTATAGCCCTTAGTATAGCAAGATCACATGGTGTCCTAAGGGGCTTCTGCACTGCTAAGAAAGTGAGCTCCCAGCCTAGGCTGCTGGTTATTCCTAGTGCAGGTATACCAAGGCCTTTCCAGGCTCCTTTCTGATTGAGTAAATTCCTTTCCTCCAGGAAAAGGACAGGGACAGTTGGCACAGCAATTTGCTTCAGGGTTCACTCCAGGCAGAAAACATGAAATAACTGGTGCCAAAATAGGCTCCTTTAGCCTCAGACAGACTTCTGACACAATGCCAGCAGGCCCTGTGCCCACGGAGACAAGCACATACCCTCAGGACAGGCTGCAGGGCAAGCAGGGCAAGCTTTTGGCATCATGCTCTGGAGACACTGGGGGCTGCACTACAGATTTCACTTTCTTCTTCTTTTTTTTTCTTCCAGATTATCTCACTTTATTATCACGTCGAAAACACAAAATATTCTGGTTACATCTCAGGGCCACAGAGCCAGGAATTGCTTCCTGAGGCAGGTAAGTGTGGTAATATAGATGCAGCCAGACACACTTTGTACTCATCTTGAACACCATCATTAATGTATTCCCTTCTATCCTGAATTTTTGGGAAAAGATGGAGCCGTTGACTATTAGTGAACCTTGAATGTTTAGTTTGAGTGTTCACGTTCTGTAATCAGAAAGAGGACATGGAATTTATAATGCATATGTCCAAATACATGGCAGGTGGTTGTCTGTCAGAAACTTCTATGTTCTCTAAGAGTTTGTGCCTAAAAGAGTTGAGCTTTGGGAGAGACTGGGCATATGGTAAAGAAAAGCTGTTTTTAAAATTGTGCTGCCACTATATCTAAATATAATCCTAAAGAGAAAGAGAGAAAAAAAATACCAAAATCCAGGACTGTAATTATGCTTACCAACCTACTTCATTTATCAAAGCACATTAGAAAATGAGCAGAGAATTTAACTCAGGGAACCTGTACCACTTTCAATTATCAGCCCTATAAATTACACAGGCAGTGAAATGCAATGAGATCAAAGACTCTGAACCACTTGATTTTCTTACACATGAGTGAGTGGCTACTGGGCACATTGATTACTCACCAGTGCTGAATAACTGGGGCAATATTGGACTCTATACATGTGGCACCACTGACAAAGGCAGAGAAATGAACCAGGGGATACTCTGGAGGTTTGTTCAGGAACAGAAGGCTGGTGTATAGATAAGCAAATGTCTTATGAATGTGCTAATGAGTTTGCCTTCTAACCCCATCAACTGAAAACACTGGGGCTAATTTATTTTTCTTTGTCTCTTTAGAATATGTCTCATCTCTGTAAATTGATATGGAATCTCTTGAGTGTATTAAGAACAATCTTTAATTTCTGATCTATTCAAGGCATCCTCCAAAATTCGGATTATATCAAATATCAGCAGCCCTGTATTATTTCAGTACATATTTGTTACAGACTAATCAACTTCATGCATTCATCATCTAACTGAACAGAGAGGGTAGATGATTTGCCAAGATTTACAAAATTAATTTCATACAAGTTTTAGGAGAAATGCTAGAAAATGCTACCTTTAGCTATAAGGCTGATCCAAGCCTATTAGATTTCCCTTTTTCTTCCAACAGCTTTTATTCAGGTCTTACTTGTACAAATCTGCTTTTCCTTTTTCACATACACTCAATAACTTCTATATATACAGTGGGAAGGGAGGCAGGGAGAAAGGAAGGAGGAAAAAAGTCCATGTGAAGGCCTTATGTCTCCTCACCCTCTGAAGTGATTTGACACATACCTCATGTACTAAACAACCTGTAAATATTTCCAGCAATAATGGTGGTACTTCTTCCTGTGCAAGGATGGAGATGAGCATGGTAGGGTGTATGGGCTCTGCACCAGTAAGCTCCACTGAGTTGGCTGTCAGGATTTCAGCTGGTACAGCAGACAAATCCTTCCTTCTCCTCCTCCTCCCAGCAATAAGGACAGTAATTGAGAAATCTCAAGTCCATCTTCAGCTTGTCACAACAACTGTGCATCATTCCTAATTTATGCTGTGCTGTGAACTGACAAGCCAGCCTTGTGGTTTTTACCTCAGACTTTAACCTTGTTTCTTTTTATGTATTTGCTTTCCCCCATAAAGATGGAGATTTTGCTAGTCACACAGCCAGGCTGTGTGAAAATCTGTGTGCCAAACCAAGTTCTTTCCTAAGGAGAATTTTAAGGCAAAGAGCAGAGGAGAAGAGGCAGTTCAACTTAATTAATGTCAGAGTTTGTATAATCCACTGAATGTGTAAAGCACTCTATAATTGCTAGGTGTTATTACTCGTCTTGACTGAGTAATTCATGTTGAATTATCTGTTTGCCAAATGTCATCTCTCTGTTTGTGAACTGTCATTGAAAGAACATGATTTTTTTCCCTGGATTTGTTCAGAAGTCCTCTCCCAATAGCTTCTGTCAGTAATTCTTAGCCTGCTGCTTATTCATGAGCAATTCATTGCAAGTGTCTAATAGTTGCAATTTGAGCTGTTTTGACTGCCCAGTTAGGTATTGGATATGTTTCCTTTCAGACATCTGATGACTGCAACTTTGAACTATGTAGTGTGGATACTCATCCAAGCCAGTATTAAATTTGCTTCCCATGAATACTGGATAATATCTGCCTTAATATGAAATGTAGCCTTGTTTTAACATTCATGCTGTGGTAGTGACTAGAAGTCAATCAATTTGAGAATATATTATTTTGAGAATGATACAAATATTGAGTAAATTATAGGCCCTGTTCCAAATTATTTACTGTATAGATGAAAGGACTGATGTCTCTAACATTCTTGACTGCAGGAGAATCAACAGACTCCCAGTAAGGTGAGCTGAAATTGGAAATGGAAATTAAATGTTTTCACAAGAAAACCTCCAGAGCTATTTATCAAATGGCTACAGATCACTCTAGTTCAGCAAAATCTCTGTACATATGAAACACACCCAAGCACTTTATGCTAACTGGGCAAAAACACATGGAAATATACTGAACATTTCCTGAAGAAAAGGGAAATGTAAATCTGGAATAACAAAGGGATGGGCACTAATTGCCCGATCCTATCTCCATGCTGCTCCATACTGAGAGCACACCAAATTTTGTATCCACTGCTATTGTCTGCAAAGCAAAAGTAATTGAAAACTGTGAACAAATCTGATTTTAAAAAATACTTAATCTCTGAAATGCCTAAAACTCTGTGAAGACCACATTTATTATTAAAGTAAGGGTTTTCTTTACAAGAAAATAACAGTTTGCTGCTTGCTGGTGTCCAAACAGCTAATGGACAAGGGGAATGTAAGAAATCCAAAAGAACTGGATGCACTAGGTTCTCTTCAGTTAAAATATGGTTGATATAATTAAAGAAAGATCATAAATTCTCTGTTGGACAGAGTTTATTTTTCAAGAAAAAGGAACAAAGTTAAAGGGAGGGTTAAAATCACTTTGCCAATATATTACAGCATGTCCCTGGAACTGAACAGTCCCATCAGTCTCTGTAGTTGAGGTTGTTTCCACATGAACTTTTTCCAAATGGTGCACGTTATTCATTGTTTTTTAATGAATCACTCTCTTCTGTCTGAATCATTTCATTTTTCTGTTTCTTGAATTTGAAGTAACAGGGCATTTTGGAAATTCAGTGTGCTCACCTGATGTCAGGCAGGAATACCTTCTGCTCATGGCGAAGGTGCCAGGGAAGGTAGAAAGAATGTCCTGTTTTAAGTCATCCCTGAAATGATCATATATCATCCCTGCTAAGTATACGAGTGCTCTTTCACTGCAGTTCTTTGTACAAAAGAGGCACAGAAGGCAGAAAACTCTTACTGAGTATGATCATGAAAAAAAACAGGTGATAATATCATCATTAGAAGTTTTTAGGAGGCATCTGGATCTGACACTGGAGGATATAGGGGACAGCAGAGTGGTAGGTTAATAGTTGGACTTGATGATCTTAGAGTTCTCCTCCAGCCTTGATGGATTCCGTGATTCTACCAGGAACAAGGAAAAAGTTACTCCTTTAATTTTACTGAGAAAGATTATTTGAAGAGCAGCCACTTGAATGGAAGAACTGGAAGGACTTTGTGTGATGGCAGAACTTTCAGATTACGGAGGAGCTCAACGCTTCCAAGTGCTGTTTGCTCATAGGCAGTGGAATTTCAAGATTTCTGGAGTCTTTGTGCACCTAAAAAGAAGGTGATACAGCACTGATACAAATTCTAGTCTGGACCTGATCTTGCAGTCTTGGCAATGAGTGACAAACACCTACTGACTTCAGTGGAAATAAAACCAGGAGCCGTTGAAAACACATATTGATCCATATTGTGCTCTGCTGGGTGGCTCATTTTATTCCTCTTGAATAAGAATGTAGGGAAGGCATTTATAAGTATTATGCCATCTGCTTAGAAAAATGAATAGATTTTTCATTTTAAAAATCCATTTGTCTTAAGTAGCTGAAATTTCAAGCAAGTGAAATAATATAAAATACCAAACTAAAAGAGTTCATGGCCTTATTCCATCATGATTTATATCCAGTGCATATTATTTGTCTTTACTGGGGT
Source organism: Acanthisitta chloris (assembly GCF_000695815.1). Classification (NCBI taxonomy): domain Eukaryota; kingdom Metazoa; phylum Chordata; class Aves; order Passeriformes; family Acanthisittidae; genus Acanthisitta; species Acanthisitta chloris. Next base: position 57,568 of record NW_008652111.1, on the reverse strand, counting down.
TGCCCAGACATATGTTAGGATAATTATAGGGGGAAGAATCTAATTGTATTGTACAGGGCTGGTTAAAGCTGACAGATAACAGGTTGTTATGTATAAAACATGTGCATACATAGAGTAACAACATGTTAAATATGTCGTTACATCTTGATAGATAGATAGTGTTGGAAGGATGTAAATTAGAGTACCAATTATTCTGTTGCAGTGGTAATGAACCATTAGTGGTTTTATTCACATGCATCTATATTTGTGCAGCTAACAATGACTGTCCTTAGGGAAGCAGATTGAATGGTTTGATGTTGACCTCCAAGCTATTGCTCCTGCTTTTAGCATTTTGTGCATCTGTGTGAGAGGGATGACACTAGTGACAGTGTAGGAAGAACAGAACAGTGGAAGTAGTATATTTTAGAGTGAGGATAACTAGGGAAGAGGGGACTTGAGGTAAAGGAAAACAAGCTATGGGACGTGACATACAGAACAGCGTTTTAGACAGGAGAAATACCATAGAGAGCCAGGAAATTGTCATCATATGCAACATCAGTCTCAAACACTGATTCACTCCTCTCTTTAAAAAGGTTTTCTTATGCATCTGCATTCCACAGTTATTTGTCAGTCCAACAAATACATGAGCAAAGATGAAATGTCAGCAAATATATCAAGCTCTTGCCTTCTTCTCTATGTTGTGCTTTCCCAAACTGACAATCCAGTCTACCAGCATTCCAGTTTCAAAGATGTAGCTTATTTCAGATCTTGTAGGAGCAGATATTGCCACTAGCAGGGAAGGGCTTGTATTATGGCAAAAACATGTTCAGGTTAGATCGATGGACTAGAATCACTCATTCTAAAATTTCCTGACAGTTGAATCTCTGTTTTCCACAGATTTTAAATATTTTTTTGCCTCTTATCTAAATAACTATTAAATCATGCCAAGTAATTCCCCTTCTTATCATAATAAATAGCTCACATAACATTTTGAAAAGCAGAAAATAATTTCTGCCCTCAGAGACATCAAGAGACAGTTTCACAGGCAACAAAGCTTCGTGAAGGCTGGAAAGTATCTGGAGGAGTGCAATGGTCATCTGGTGGATTTACATCAGTAGTGACAGATACCTATGAGAGAGAAGGAGGGTGCAAGAAGAAAGACTGGTAGGGAGAGAAGGGCAATTTATTTCAACAGAATTAAATGAAGCACTGGGCAAAGAGCATGCAAAGAGCATCTCAGGTCAGAGACCCAGACACCTGGAGCAGAGTGAGATCCAGCAGGGCTGGAGGCACAGCCCTGCCCTGGGGAGGACAAGCCCTGTCAGCTGCTCTGCCAAAAGGCCCTGGGGGCTGGTGGGAGTCACCTGGGCATGGGCCAGCAGTGTCCTGGCAGCAGGGACAGCCAGTGGCCTCCTGGGACAGACAGCAGCTCACGGGCAGAGAGGGCACATGCTCTCTGCCCAGCACTTGTAAGAGCAAAACTTATACTAAGCTGCACAGCTTCAGGGACCTACAAATGACATGCTGCAGCAGCCTTGTTCTCTGAACAAGAGGAGAGATTAGGGAGGGTGATGAGGTGCCCTCTGAATCCAGTGGGGTTTCTGCAGGAACCAATTTCCATTCCAGGCAGACTTTGTGTGTCTCCTCTGAATTCAGTCCCTTTGCAGCCTACCCACTGCTTATAGAACATGAGGAGTCCAGCTGGCTACTTTATCATACATCTGTCCAACAAATAAGAACATTTTGAGTCCAGCTGTAATACCTGCTGGGGACCTTTCTGAAGGATGAGGTCTGATTTGGTATTGTGGAACCCACCAACACACAGAACAAAAAGAGGCAGGAGATTATTCTCAGCTATGTGGTGAGTTCTGACATTGATAAGGAACACAACACCTCAAAAGTCTCTCTAGGATATGCTGAGAATATCAACGAAACTAAGGAAATAACAGGGATTTCAAGGAAAGTAGGACATTCAGATTCCTGCCTTGCCTTCCCAATTCTTTTGAAAATCAGACCTGGAGAGTATATCAATCAAGTATTAAAGAGATGAGCACTGGGAAAGAAGATATACATCCTGATGTAGCTCTTTTTTCTTTAAGCCCAAAAATATTGTGTTTAAAATACCTCTAGCAATACTCAGGAATTACACCATAAAATAATAATAAAATCTGACACCAATTGGTGTCTCAGGGTTCTTGTATGACATTCAAGGAAAGAGGGTTCTAATAAACAGCTAGGTACAATGGAATAGAATATTACAGATACACTGCACATTTGCTCCCTTAAACTTAGGGGGGTTTATATTCTTGAACATCATTTTATCTATAATTATCAAGTGGGAGACTTCAAAGAGATGAGTGTATTACAGTGGATTTGTCTGCTCTTCCCTGGTTATTAAAAGAAAGAAAATAAGGGAAATCATAGACAGATCATTAAATGCAATAACAAAGCAATGGAAAAGATAAAGGGAAGACATCTGTTTCATGCAGGATTTATATTTAGTGCTGAACAGTGGGGATTCTTCCCCTGTAGCTCAGCAGATCAGGTCACTGGAGAAAGAAAAGATTATAGGAACATTTGCAGTGGGGTACAGTATTATTTAGGTTTGAAACTGATGAATTGTGAAACATTGATGAAAATGAAGAGTGCTGCAAATCACTGCTGTTGAACCCTTTTAGATCATAGTGAGAAGTTGACAATTGAAAAGAAACTAGCTACTTTCTAGAAATATATTGCTACAGTTCATCTTGAAAGCTCTTTTTGTGAGTCACTCCATCCCTTCTGTAAATAGTCATTATTAGAATGGCTTGAACCAAAACTGTTGATTCTGACAACCCTGAACTTTGTGAAAGTCCTTATTTGAAATCAAAACTTCTTTGCCACTTGGGATCGTTTCAAATAATAAAAATAGAAAGATCTCTTCCTGTGTTAATGTTTTACAAATTGAGCCTTAAATGAATTAAAAGCTAGCATGGTCTTATGTAAGCTTGTGGAGGAAAAGAGAATACTTGGTATTATGTGTTTTATTTCAGAGTAGGATACTCCAGAGTAGTTTCATCTCTGGTTAGGAACAAAACAGAAAACATTCTTAACTATTTAATGCCCAATCAGTCAATCCCAGTCAATCCCATGAGTAGTCTGAGGTGGGATTTACTGAGGGGTATCCACTGGGGTGTGTGTTTGCTGTGATTAGACTGCAGTGAGAGGACAGTGTCCTCTCGAGGACTTTAGCTGGTTCCTCTGCAGATAACATCCTCAGTGCTGCTGCCTTCTTGGCTCAAGTTGCCATATGAGACTGTCAGCCAAGAGAACAGGTCACCCTCCCCCAAGGCAGAGAGGTTGGTATGAACACAGGCACTTAGGGATCCTGGTTATCACTGTATGTAGTGAAAATGAGATGACAACCCAAACAGCAGAAACAAGAAGTAATACTGTTTACCATATGATCAGTACATTGAAGCTTATATATCGTGCTGGTTTGAGCTGGAGTAGAGTTAACTTTCTTCACAGAGGCTAGTATGGGGCTATGTTTGGGGTTTGTGCAGAACACAGAGTTGATAATGCAGAGATGTTTTTGTTATTGCTGAGCAGAGCTTACACAGAGTCAAGGCCTTTGCTGCTTTCCATACTGCCACACTGGCAAGGAAGTTGGGGATGCATTGGATATTGGGAGGAGACACAGCTGGGACAGGTGACCCAAACTGACCAAAGGGATATTCCATACCATATGACATCATGCTCAGTATATAAGGTGGGAGGAAGAAGGAGGAAGGGGGAACATCTGGAGTGATGGTGTTTGTCTTCCCAAGGAACCGTTACGCGTGATGGGCCCTGCTCTCCTGGAGATGGCTAAACACCTCCTGTCTGTGGGAAGCAGTGAATTAATTCCTTGTTTTGCTATGCTTGTGTGTGCAGCTTTTGCTTTCTCTATTAAACTGTCTTTATCTCAACCCATGAGTTTTTGTAGCTTTTACCCTTCTGATTTGCTCCCCCATCCCGTTGGTGGGGGAGTGAGTGAGAGGCTGCGTGGTTCTTGGCTGCTGGCTGGGGGAAAACCACAACATATATTTAAAGAATAAGTTTCTAAAACACCATCACTCTTCACTCATTATGTGCATTAAATGTTGGCATGTATTTTAACTTAATTTTGATTAATGATTTCATGTGTATTTGGTAAAATTTGTCTTTCATCTGCTCATTGACTACATAGATTTTATGAGGATCTACTCCATTTACTAACATCTCCTTCAGTGTTGCAAATATCCAGCTTTTTGCAGTCATAGTGGTGAATTAAATGCTAATAAGATTGATATTGGCAAAAGAAAACATATGGAGCTCAGAAGTGATCATGTCTGTTTGAAACAACACATCTTTAATGGGATACTTGGACAAATTGGAAACTGTGATGAATCTATTTACATTTAAGAAGTTTTCTAGTTTACAAGAGATTTCGAGATATCTTATAGAAACCACACTACATTAAAAAAGAAAAGCTTTGACAATGTGGCATTTCAAAGACTTTGATTTTCTTTGTGTAACTAAATTGCCTACAATTAATTTCTATAAGCTTCTGAAGATAAATACTTAGAGCTTTCTATCAGACTGAGCCTTCACTTGGTCTGAAACATTGCAGGTTTTCAAGGTTTATAAAACAACTGGTAAGCAAACCACTCCAACCTTCCAATCCTTTACAGTCATTTTTCTTGCATCTTCATGGTATCAGAGGCAATGTCTAAACTGGGGTACTACAGAGGTACCTCCAGGACAGAAAATACAACAACTGCTTGTTGTTAGAAATATTGCTAGTGCAAAGGAGAAGGAACCTGTTGTTAGAAGCCAACAGTCACCAACAGTGCATAGTGTGGGGAGTGACCTTAAGAACACAATGACAAAAGGGGCAATGGGGTTTGCCTCAGAGCACCCAGAGGTTCACTGCTCATGATTTATAAAGGACAATACATTAAGATGTGTCCAAACATTGCTATATGATTCAGCCAATGTCCAGGCGTGAATTTGGATTCTGCTTACTTTAATAAATAAGAAGCTCTTGAGCCTCAGTGGTGGATACTGAGAATACTCTGGTGGTATAAACAGCCTATTTACCATGTCTTTACATCTCCTCTGGACATCTGCTAGCAGCTGTGGTCAGAGAGCACAGCCCCTTGCTGAGGGCTGCTCCTTCCCATCCCAGGTACTTCTCAGATGGATTTTGTAGGTTGAGTTGATACAGGACTGGGATTTAGAGAGTCAAAGGTTAATAGATGCACACAGGAATGGATTTTTTAACTGAGAAAAGTATAGTGTTGGTTTCCAAATATTGTGAGTGTCTGTATAGCTATTGTGGAGCCTCTGATTTATACAAGGTTTCTGACAGATGAAACAGCCACAGCATTGTTAGTTCAGGGCTTGCTGTGCTATGTGAACTGCATCACAGAATCACTTGTTAAGGATGTGAAAGAGCTGGTGTTATGCTAACTAATATTATGGGGCAACTAATACCAATTAAAAATGTTTGCTGTTGTTTCACAGTATTAAATTTTAATTAGAAGGCACAGCTCTCTCTCGACTGAAAAATTAAATAATTAAATTATCATGGTTTAATTCCTATAGTAGCTGCCATCTCACTGTACTTTCAGTAACTTCAGCAAGCTTTGAAATATGCTGCAGAATGATACCAAAACGACCCTATCATAAATATAAATGTAATAGTCTTCATGCTAAGTGAATTCCTCTCTTGTGTTCTTTGCATTTTAAGCTTGCTTTTGTAATCTATCCTGTTCAATTATTTCTGAGTCCCTAATCAGGGCTACCTATCTCCTGTGCTGTATTGAATCACCCAGGAAATGGTCCTGTTGTTTAACAATTAACTGAACTCATTTCTACTTCTAGCAATAAACATTTAAGACCTTTGAACTGATATTTGCCTCTGAGCTTTAAAAAATGTACATCTGTGTAACAAATAAGTTAGCTACCAGAAAATTCACATTTCTTGCAGATATCTAGGAAAAAAGAAGTGAAGAAATTGCTTTCTTTCACAGGTGTTTCCAAAAAAAGCAAGGTATTGCTTAACCTTAAGAACTTGTTGCTCTAAATCTACTCTAAAAATGAAAGAATGTTTTATTCAAAATGGAGGATTTATCAACAAACACATGGAAATTTACTGAAAGCTTCCAACTGTGGCAACTTGGCAAAGCAACACATTTTGGCATTTTATTCTCTCTGTACATATGTTTCACTCATTTAAATGTCATTGAGTATTAGGATGCACATTCATCAAGAGAGTCTACCACTTTAGGACAAGATTTGTCATCCTTTATCTAACAAGTTAAGTCTCATTGAAGTCAGTGGGTGTAATCCTGAAATAGTTAAGAGGAGTCAGCAAAGCACACATTGTCACTAAGGACTGGAGGATTCTATCACACATTGTTTCCTAAGCAAAGAAAGCGTTGAAGTGTAGTAATCTGATATTGTGGCTCCATCTTGATTTCTTGAGTTTATTTACCTAAATTCCTTTGCAGTTTCACTTGGACAGTTCTGTATTTCTCTTCCCTTAGCCCAAGTATACCATCACCACTGATTGCTTGGGCTTATTTTCAATTATGAGAGGGAAAAAAATGAGAGCCAGAGGCTTCCTTCTTTGAATTTTTTTCTTTCTTGGAAAGTTTATAGCCTTTTAATTAATTCCAAACCAGAAATCTTGCAATTTGCAAGATGTGCATGTGTTCTATTGCTAAACCCAAAAATCATTTCTCTTTAGCATTATAATGAAAATACTGAAATAATCATAGAATTTATCTCCTTTACAACTAATTTTCCAACTTTTTCATGAATAGGGATACTTCAGCTCCCCAGATTTGAAAAGGTGAGTTTATTTTAAGGCAGACAGTATAAAACAGACTCTCAATTTGATGCCTGCTCTGTTAGCATGTGTTACCCAGCAGCATATAGTGTTAGCAGCTACTAAAACCAATCCACTGCTTTGTTCTGCACCAGCAGACCAGTCCTTTAAACCATGTGACATGGTGATACAGTGTGAGAGACCCATATTTAGCAACAGATTAAATAAAAGCAGGGTGTTTTCTCTCTTTCACTCAAGCAGTGGTGAACAAAAATATGTCTGTGTGTGACTCATATAGACACTGAGCCTTATTCTTTGTTGCTGACCATGAATGTGAGTGTAGCATTGCTGTTTTAAACTCTCTTAGAAAAACCTAATAATCCAGCCAAAATGCATCAGTTTTTATTTGTTGGTCTCCTTTACATCTCTAGAATTAAAAGTTCTTACAAATTTGTCCTAGGACTTTCTATTATGGAAGATAACACAATACGTATAAAATTGAGTTAACTAGAAATTTTCCATGCACCTTTTTATAAAGGCATTTAGTGACAGGACAATGGGAATGGCTTCAAACTGGCAGAGAAGAGGTTTAGACTAGATATTCGGAATAAATTCTTCCCTGTGAGGGTGGTGAGGCACTGGCACAGGTTGCCCAGAGAAGCTGTGGCTGCTCCATCCCTGGGAGTATTCAAGACCAGCTTGGATGGAGCTCAGAGCAACCTGGGCTAGTGGAAGGTGTCCCTGTCCTAGTTGATTTTGATGTTGCAATGTCAATGTTGTGTGAAGGTAGCCAGAATATTGTGATTGCAGTTCTGTTGTTTAACCCCATAGTGAAGAGGTCCTGTAAGAACCAAAGGAAGGATTCCACAGAGTACACAATACCCACGGGAGCACAGCAGTTCACAAAAATGTGTATAAAAATATTCACATAGGGTGATGAATTGGTACATTTTGATTTCTAGAATGATAATGTTAGTGAAACTTTGTTTGAATTGACAGAAACCACTCTGGCTTTAAGCTCTTTCTCCTTCAGCTGATACTGTAAGGTAGTATGTGACCTTTTAGGATATTTATGATGTGAACTGAACTGCCTTTAAAATTATAATCCTTCAACTGTCAGCACATCCTTGCAAAGTTCAATAGATTCATAAATAATGGAAGTTAATATTCCTCTACAATACTTATGTAAATTATAAAGGCAGATCTATATGGGCTGGAAATAAAAACACAATACTTTTTTCCCGTAGTGTTACTTCAGGTTCTGATGCAAAAATATTCCAAGGAATAAAATCTGTACTCCTGATGCTAGTAGCTTATCTTTTTCTTTCAAGAGGGTTCATTCTTGTGTTTTCCAGTGTGCTGATTTAGTCCTTTAGGCACTTACCCAAATTCAAAAGTAAAATAAAGCCTTGATGCTGCAGTAACATTTCCAGCCTCCTCTTTATCTCCATTGTATTGCAAATATTTATCCTTTGCTCTCATGCAGCCTCCCACTCAGAACAGTCTGCCAATCTTTTTAAAAGCTTAGGTCAGGAGATTCTTCTCAGCACAGCAAAGCTTTCTTGGAAACACAGGAAAGGTCATACGACAATAAGAGTAGCATCAACATTTTGGCTACAGGCCTTCATACCTAAATGGTTGTGACTTCTATGAGCATAATCATTGGTTCAGTAATAAATGCTTATGGTGAGGGCTGTAATTTAACTTTCCAAAACCAGTGGTGATTTTTCTAGGGGAGCTTTGTCTCCTGTAGGAAGCAAAAAGTATTGTTTGCATGTATTAACATGCTGGGTTTATCCTTTCTTTACAGAGTTGGGAATTGAGGTCTAGAAAGATTAAGGATCCCTATGAAATAAAGGCCTTGGTTATCCAGAAGTAAAGGTCTGTAACTCCTAAGCACCTGCCCCTCCCTGGACTGTGTTAGGCATACTAGTTGCAGTATCCTGCATAAAAAACATGAGGTCTTTTCCAAGAACATTTAGAACAACTTATATACAAAAAATCAGCAGCATGTCTACAACCAACACATTTAACAAGCCACAGGTTAGTGCCAAGCAGCAGGAAACAGTACATCAGTCTTGCTCTTTGGAAGTTCTGGGAAGTAGATTCTTTCTTTACTTCCAAGAATTGCTTTTTCTTTTTTTCTTTTTTTTTTTTTTCTTTCCTTCTGAAGCATTGTTTGAAGAGAAGAAGGTAGTTTTAGTCCACTTTTCCCCTCCTACTGTGGATTTTCAAGGGAGGCTTCACCTCACAGCTGCTAATCTGCAGTCTTCATGTAGTTCATGAAGAAAGGGAGAGGAGAGAGGCAGTTACCTCTGTCAGCAGATTCCTCCTATTGTATGACAGAAGACAAGACAGACAGAAAATACTGTTATCAGGGATGTCTGATACATCTGGTGCAGCAGAGAATATGAACCAAACCTGAAGGAAGGTGTTTGCTGCACCTGAGAAAAGTCTACACACAGGTGTTGCCCAGTCAGAAGTGGACAAGCTGTAGTCATCCATACCTTGCCTTGCCCACAACATTTACTTCTCCCTTCCTTTACTCAGGAGGGAGCAGCACTGGAATTATCCACTCGATGCAGGTACTTGGAAATCAGCAGAGGTTTGATTAGGAAACACCTCTATGTGAAGATGACTTCAGACTTCTCCTGTCACAACAGAATCCTGCTGCACTGCCAAAAATACTGCTACACTGCCCAAAAATGTAAGCCAGCACATCCCAGTGGCAACGTGACTTCTCTCTAAACTCTCAGATATGTTGTGAGGACGGTTCAGCCACTTATAATTGCCCCAATATTGTCTGTTGTTACTAAAAGATGTAGGAAACTCAAGCAAAAGAAAGAAAGGTCCAAAGGAAAATAAGTGAACTGAATGGAGGTTAAAAGAAGGAGAGGAACTTATTTAGCTTTCATGCCTGTTGATCAGAGAGCAACAGTATTCAGACTCTTTCACCAACATTTGCAGCCTGCCTTGTTTTGGGGATGGACTTGTAACCTCTTAGGGTGTCCAAAAGCTTGAGAAATCCTCTTTCAAAGACTAACTAGACACATGGGGATTTTTTAGCTTTCCATCCTAAAACACTGACCATTGGTAATTTTATCTAAGCTTAGATTACTCACTCAAAAAATCTCTCAAAAAAGCTTATAGACAATGACTTAATTTCTCAGCTACATTCTCAAGCACTGCCTATATCAGGCATTTGAAAAAACCAGCTATTTTCTATGCTAGACTCAACCAAGTGCAATGGAAACGTTTCTTTAGGCTTTAAATATTCATTCTTATACACAGTAAAACTCTCTTCTCCTTTTGACCTTTCACACTATTCCAACAGGGACAAGATTTCCTGCTTGAAAATTTTCCAGGAGTACCTTCTTACCCTCCAAAGTTTCACTAGTGCCTGTTTACTGTGTGTTAAGCAATTTTTCTGCTGTCTCAATTTAGTCACCAACCTGGAGCCTGATCCATGAGGACAACTATTTAAAGATCAAAGTTTTTGCATTTGTAAAAATAACCAAGACTGGCAGAAAAAAAAAAAAAAAAAAAAGAAAAAAACCAAGTAGAACTGGATACACCTATGAATTTACCTTCCAAACTAAGTAATAAACCTGGTTATCCCTGTAATATTTTATGATACAACACTAAAACTATCAGGTTTGAGCTTTTCTGCAGAGGGTATAAAAACCCTGTAATGTTAATTATGAGGAGCATAAGCAAAAAAAATGTGAGGAATACAAAATATCATGAGTCTTTATTGCAAGTATAACATAATGCTGTATTTCATCTTATTAAACTTTTTGCTTCTTCATTTACATACCTGTCACTGCTTCAGGTTTGCTAAGGGCAGCAAAACAGAAAACCTCTTTAGTGCAACCAGAATTTTTAAAAGCTATTAATTAGCCTTCCATTAATGCATAAATCTGAGGTATATTTCTTTTTACCACATTTTATTAGAACTGTGACAAAACAGAGCTATCTATTTGCTATTTTTGCTGTCTCCTGGCATTTCAGACAGGAGCATGTATTTTCCCTCCAGTTTTTGGGGTGTTCCTGACACATTTCATGCTCACTCCCTCTGAAAATTCAGCCTTATGGCTATATCTGCACTGCTGTGGTTAATGCCCCAGGAATGCTGTCAAAGCCACAGTTCATACCTGGCCATGGGAGATGAGATCTAAAGCACTCCAGGGCCAGCTCTGGAGAGGATTTCCTATAACTGTTAGGGAAAACCTTGACATATAGAGGACTCTTCTGCAATACCCAAAACATAAAGCAGTTGTATGCAGTGTGAAAGGGCTTGGGACCTCAAGCTGTCCCATCTACCCTCTGAACTCTGGTTTTCTTTGTAAAAGAGCCCTAATGGCACCTGCCACAAAGACAGATCAGATTCCTGAGTCCTGGGAAAGGCAAATTTCAAGGCAAGCCTTCCACAAGCAGTTTGACTGGACTAGTATAGACACAGGCAGTGTCACAAGTTCAAACCATTGCACAATTTAGCCTGTAAGTGCATGCCACAATTTTTCTATACACTTGGTATAGCACTGCCTGTCTCCATTGAGTCTTGGGAGAGTTAATGTTGTAACAGTCTTTGGAGCTTTAGAAACTTAAGAAAGCTTTTGGGTGGAGGAAACAAAGTGAACTTTCTTTTCTCTTTGCAGAAGGGAGAACTTAAAATCTTCACTCAGTTTTTGAAGGGTGTCTGGATGGATGAGGCTCTTGAAGCAGATGTACTGGAACTAATACGTAATGATTGACTGACATTCAACCCATGACTCTTCAGTGAGAGTTAGCCTAGATTGCCTAAACCTTTGATTTCATTAATGCTGTAAACTCTTGTTTTGCTTTTAACAGTTTTTGGTGATTTTTTAATTTATTCTTCCAATGTGGCCAGAGAGTGTTATATTTGCAGGTTCATTGTATGACAAATAGATTTGTCAGTCTACCTCACCTCACACTGCCATCGGCTTCTGGATGCTTTTTCCTCTTCAGCTTCACTGTTTTATTAGGATCATAAATGTTCTTATTTGGTTCACCAAACTCTTTGCGACTAAAGCCTAAACTGAAGCAGATACATTGTGAAAAGATCATTAGACTGAACAACTTAAAATGTGTGAACTTCTGTGGCTTAAATGGATACTTCACACATTTTGTACTCAGTTTTCAAATCCACAGAGCATGATCACTTTGTTAGTTCCTTAGGTTTTGGTTAGAGGATATTTGGGTATACATGAAAGACAAAGAATAACTGCATAGACTAGATGATCTGTAAGGTCCTTTCCAACCCAATCCATTCTATGCTACTATGATTCTATGATAACCAAATATACCCCCAAAAAATCATTACTTGTACATGGGAAGTTTTCTCCATTTCTTGAACAATTCTTTTCCAGAGCCTATTTTTGCTGGCATCTAAAACAAGGCAGAGTGTTTACTACCACTTGCTGCTATGCTTTAGTACAAGAAGGAGAGCCAATTTCTTTTGTTCTTCATTGCATTTGTTCTGCATCATTTTCAGAGGCAGCTGAACTGTCAAAAAACTCTGACACAAACAGCAGAATCACTGCCTTGAGGTGGGGACTGAACACATTTTACAGAGCCTGCCCTGCATGGCCCTAATCACTCCACAATAGCTGATTTGTGTTCTATGCACTTCTATGAGCTAATCTAAGGGCAGAAGTTTAACATGGTCACTGTCTAAAATATTTCAGCTCCAGAACATGTGTCTGATCATAGACAGCAATTATAGTGGCTTAGACGCACAACTTTTCATCTTTGCTATTTGTAATCCCACATGGCATATCAAAACCTCCTTAGGAAAGTGAAATATCAGGTTCAAAAATTGCTTTGATGTGAAGACAAAAGGCCTGATTCTTATTTTGGACTATTTTAAAGTAAATCTGTTGAAGACTGCATTGGAATTCCAAAAAAATAAGCTCAGTTTCACACCTCTTTTTTTTTCCCTATCATTTAGTTTTACTTAGTGCCACAATTCAAAATATGTTTTCAAGCAAACAGTAGAAACAATCAAAGAAACAACTGCCACAGTACTTCCCTCAAGGAATTATTTCCATCTACAAACTGCTTTATTAGTTTGCATTAATTTGCTTCAATTATTGAGTCTTAAACCCACGTATTTAAATATAATTATCTGCCAAAAACCTCACAGTACAATCAACATTAGTCACCAAGAGCTGCTTTTTTAAAATTTTTTTTCAATGAATAAGTTACAGACATTGTTATTTTAAGTGAAGGCAAAGATGACTGAATTAATTTAAAACATTTCATATTAGGGAGTAATTGTTCATCCTGCACAAGCTTATGTGAAAAAAGAAACTGTTTAGCTTCTCTGAAAATTGGCAAATCATCTGCTAATATCTAGAGAAACAGTTAGAGGAAGTATCTATTGCTCCTCTGCTATGATCACACAAGACTGGAGAGCAGAATTGGTTTCACACCAGTGTCGGGGCTTTGACATGCTTATTACTTAATAACTTAATTATTATTTCATATTAATTACTTAATTCTTATTAATTACTTAATAACTCCTGACATGAGCAGAGTCTGCACTAAGGCCACTTAGCCACCACCACACAGCCACAGTTCCCTGCTCAGGAGCCTTCAGTGAGTTTGTCCAGCACAAGGGTTGACCCAGTATCTCTCCTTTAAAATTTAAGACTTTTCTGTTCTTTGTGCTCCCCCTTACACTGCCCTTACACCATGATATCCTTGCCCAACACAACATTTGCCTTAAAGCCCTGATCAGCCAAGTATCTCTCTCATCTAGAAGAAAATATGTTTCAGTAATTAGAAGGAAGTAAAATGATAGGGAGGAAAGAAAAGCAGGCAAAAACTCTAAAAAAGGTCTAATATAAATAAGTAGATCCTTTCATTAGGGTATAAGAATCACATATGCAGAGTAAATTGCTCAGCAAGTGCATCCACAGGCACCATCTGTGGGCTCTGACTGCTAATCATTTGTAAATGAAAGGAGGTAATTCTGCACAAAGACAGGAGAATACAGACTGGGGGTGGAGGGGTGTGTGGGAGTCCTTGCTTGGTATATAACCAATTCTTTTGGACCTTCCATAACACATTTGACTCAGAAAGCCAGAGACCATTCAGGATACTCCTACAGAGTTTACATGGAAATTCCATAAATCTAACAACCTGCTCTATAAAATTAGGGGATTTTCCAACTGTGTCCCTTCAAGCAAAACCAAAACAACAACAAAATTCACTTATTAGTAAAGCAAGTTTGAAGCACATGTAAAAGCAAGCAAGGTGCCACAAAGCTTGAACATTGCCTTTGTTCTTTGCTGACCAAGTATCACCCATTTTGTGTGAACCACAGATACTCTGAATGGCTGAAAACTACAGTCAAAGCAAATCTACCATTAAAACCAGGTGACAGTCCTGCTGGGTGTGTGTTCAGAAATCCAAAGTTTCCTCTCAGGACGCCCATACATTTACAGAATGCTATTCTTGTCATCTCAAGTTGAAATTTGGGTTGGGTTTTGTTGGTTGGTTGGTTGGTTTGGTGTTTTGTTTTGCTTTGTTTTTCTTCTGTCCCTTCCACAATGGGACAGAACACTTTTTTTGTACAATCAACAGCAAATCAGGATAGGCTGTGAAAAAAATCCAAAGACACTCTCCAGTTTCAGTAATTCAGTGTGGTCCAGACTATGAAATGAATAGCTGTAACTGTTAAAGCTGCTGTGTAGCACCTCTTCAAACAAAGGGATGTTTTGGAGTCGCTGAAAATGCTAATTGCTTTGTAGTTTAATAACAGCAAATAATAAGAAAGAATAAGATTTCTCCCAGAAGTCACAGGGTGTGTTTCCCAATCTGTTCAGAAACAAAAGCAAATCTGAGTTTAAAATCAGTTTTCTGCATACCCACACACGCCTTTCAAACCAAAGAAAATAAAACAAATAAAGGGGAAAAGTCAGGATAGCTACAAGCAGTTCAGATATAAAGCTCAGAGTGCCACTGGCAGAGCCTAGACTGTACAATAGGCTTATCTTGTTCAGATTTCTGATTTGGAAATTGGGATCTAGCATTTTAACACTCGCTTGTATCAGGATCTGTGAGCCACACATTTAGAAGAGACACTGCAAACAATGTTTGAAGACTGGAAGACAGATCATTAGCAGACTACAGCATAATCTAATGCATTTCCCTTCTCAGTATCATTATCAACACAATCCTCCAAGTTGTCTACACATAGTAAAATTTCCTGTATGACAGCTCTGTCATGCAGGAAGGACATTGTGGCTGTGAAATGTGAGTAAACATTTTTGTGGATCCCAGTGATGTTTCATCCCAAGTGTCTAGTACATGCTAAGCACCAATCTGGCTTAGGGAATAGCCATTTTGAAGGATCCCTATGTAATTAAGGCTAAATTGAGATCAAATGATTGGTACCTTTTTTTACTTTTTCGTTTTTGCTGAGCTATACAAGAGCTTATAAATATTCAGTCTTGATAAAATACCTGAATGAAAGAGATCACTAAGACTGTGCTACCTCTTAGATAACAGAAACATCTCATTATGACATGCCTGAACATTCTGTTTCACTGACAACCTCAGAGAATCTATTGCAAAATCCAGAAAGAACAGGAGTGAATTGTATGAATACTTAAAATGAAATTAATTGAATTTTCTATGTGTCTTAGAAAACCACTTATTGTTGCTGTCAAGCTGAGCAGGAGAGTGCATGGTTCCAGTGGCTAAGTAGCAAAATGTGTTTTTCTTTCACACAAGAGAGGACTTGATTAGTTTAAAGTTCCGTATTTCTCAGAAGATAAGTACCTGAATTACAGTCCAGTGGTGCTCTAGGAGCATATCAGTGCAGTGTTTCACAAACAAGTTTAACCTTCATTGACTAGCAATAGAGTTACATCAATAAGCAGCTGAGGTTGCCAGGGCTGGTTAGGCTGGTTGGGCTGACACAGCCTATTGCTTTTTGTTACAGGAAACTCACTATTTCAGACAGCCAAAACAATGATACAGCGTTTAGTGCCATCAGCCTGAAATGGCACTTGTTTTCTGGTCACAGAAAGTGTCAGCATCTGTAACTGGAAAGAAGAAAGAGTTTTGAACTGCTTTGTAGCATAGGGAGCCTTTCCCACCTTTGGACAGGTGTTTAAAAAGATGTTAGAGCCACTAGTACCTCATGTTGGTACATCAGTTAATGTTATTACCTCCACCTTGGATTTGGGGCCTTGAGGGGAAAAGAAAGACTTGGTTGTGATTTACAAGCTGAAATATTCACTGTGATTAATACTCTTTTTAATAATGAATTGTCAGAATTCCTCCTGCCCCTAGTATTAATGTTCTACTGGATGGAGTGCCTTGGTACTCCCAAAATTTGACCACTGTATATGACTTGATTCGACAAGGCCCTGCACTGAAAGATCTGTAATCTGGTGTTATAGCAAATGACTTGTACCTGCAAAAATTAGGGTACAGGTAGATTTCAGTATGACTGGTGAAGTGATCAGATATTTTTGCTTCTGGATGCTAACTAGAGCAGGTGGTACTAAAACTTGCTCTAAACTCTAGTAAACATGCTCACCAGGCCACTTTTGTTTTGCTCTCTGTAATGCCTAAAACAATTGTAGCTTTGTAAATAGCAGACACAAAAAATGATGAGGAACATGATGGGGGCAACTGCTTGATTCTACAAAGAGTGAATGGAAAGCAGAAGGGGAAAACCATATTTAAACTTAATTAACAATCATTTGCACTTCTAAGTCAAGAATTTGAAAGTCAATTCATGTGTCAGTCACCTGCAAATCTTAGGGATTTTTTTTTCTTGAGAGCTAGTGGATAGCATTTTACTTTCAGAATAGTACTGGCTGAAAAATAGAGACATTAAAGCATAGTCTGACAGAAACGAGTGAGTAGTTACACAATTACTGGTGGCAGTGTGACGCAAGTGGGGAAAAAAGGCTTGGAGCAGCAGAACACAATCTCTCAAAACATCTGAAAATATAATATCTCTACATTACACAGGGCTTTCCATCCCTAAAGCTCATCCTGGGCTCCAGTCTGATACAGGATTCTTCATGTCATAAGAGCTGCAGCCTCAGCCCTTGCAGGGAGCCTGTGCCCCCAGTGCCTGTGCTGCCCACCCTGAACACACCAGATAAAAGGTCCCACCCAGTGGAGACAGGAGGCAGCCATGGGCTCAGCAAGCCAAAAAGAAAGGAGCTAAAGTTTTTTGACTTTCATGATATCAGACTTATTAGTAACAACCCACATCTGCCTGAATGATTATGTCAGGGAGGAAATCACCACTCAGTACCCAGAGGCTGTAAGGTTTCTTCAGAGAACCGTCAGGAATAGCCACATTTGCACCTGAAATTCAAACTCCAAAGAGAGTCTAGTAGAGCAGGAAGAAAGTCTTTCAGGTTGCACAGTCTCTGGGTAGTGTTAGCAGAGATCCTAAAGCTCCAGTTTTAGAGCTGTAAAGCCCCTCAGGTATTCTGGCTAACAGACAGGGCAATTAGAAAGATATCTCCTTATCAAGCGAACCTAGGACTGCACTTCTGTTTGCTCTCCTTGTTTACCTGCCTTTAGTAGTCTGGCTGATATCCTGGCATCAGATCTTGCTCAATAAATGCAAATGTGTGTGTTTGCATGGCTGTGAGGGAGGAGTTATTCTAACCTACTACCTTTGCCTAGTGTTTTGAGTGCAAAGTGCAGTGAGGTGAAATAGGCAAACCCAGGTTACTCCACCTCCACGAAGGAAGCAAATCCAAATAAAGCCAGATATGCATAGGCTTTTGAAGGCTCTGTGTTTGCAGAAATATCACAGACATAAGCTGGTAGTATCTCTGCCAAGATGCTTAGGGCCAATGTGAGGGCTGGCACGCATGAACATTGGGTGTTAGGGATATTTCCTCTCTGGCAAACATAAGCTGGAGCAACAAGCAGAGGAGTTATTTACTCCTCTTGCTTTGAGCAAGTCCAAACAAAACTCCCAATTTGTTGAACAGAAGCAGAAAGTGAAATAAAAATGTAGTTTTGATGCTTCTCCAGTGAAATACTTATTATTTTCACAGTATTTCCTTATACAAACATCACTCCTAGAAATCCAGCCAATGTAGAACAGAGCAACACTTGTGTCTTGGCCTCCCATTCTCTAGCCAACATAAAGCAGAAAGCTTTGGTAGTCATCCAGAATATGAAACGCAATGCAGTGCTCAGTATTTTGTGTGCTGATGGGCAAAAACTGAGTAGGAACTCACAGAACCACATGCAGCAACAACAGCTTCCCCGAGCTGTTTGCTGAGGGTCGGTGTGATCAGTCTGAGCATTAAACATGGACAATTGGGTGGAACATCTGGTCTTCCTGGAGAGCAGGAAGGACTCTATCTCTGCCCTAACTCTAATTAGAAGACTCAGAGGTGCTACGTGCCAGTGATGAAGCTGCTGACAGGCACACGTGGGTTTATGTAATGAGAGTGACGCACTCAATTTTGCACACAATAACTCTCTGTACAGTGGGCTACGAGGGAAAGGGGCATGGGAAGACAAGATGGAAAAAAACAGGGAGGCCTAGATAAGGGGCAGAGTGTTCTTTATTTTGTTACTTGGTGGTGTTTTACTTCTCAGCATTAGGCATGGATGGCTGGGCTGCTCAAGGAGCTGTCAGAGCAATGCAACACACCATCAGCTCACCTGCAGCAGTGAGAGCTCAGGGTTTGCACTTGTTTGTGGCAAATGCTAGTGATGGATAATGAAAAAACATTATCCATTAGGAACAAATAGCAGTACAAGGTGTTCAGTATACTCTTGTAAAATGGGTGTCATAACAGTTTGAAGTGGACAGTTAGGAGTTGGAGGGAAAGGCAAAAATCCCCAAAGGAGTACACTTGGACGTGCAGTTCCAATGGGAATACTGCCTGGCTGCAAACTGCAGGAGCAAGAATCCTTTGTCTTATTTATTAGCATAAAGTTTTCCAAATTATTTTGGTGTTTGTTTTCCTAGTCAGTGTGGAGTAAGAGTCTTAATTTATGACAGTAAACCTTTTAAATGGCCTCGAAAGCAAAGGGATTCAGCAGTGCACAAAGGGCAAAATGCATCTGCCAAACTGCCTATTTTTACCTCTTTTAAGCTATTTTAATACCACTTCACTTGGGAAAGAAAACAGAGTCCCTTTTACTGTTAATAATGTACAATTCTGCTCTTTTGATCCTTATGTTTTGCTTTCTAATTACCTAAATGTCATGCATGCCTAATAAATTGGATAAAGGGTATTGATTACGCTTTTGGTTTTTGTACTTAAACCATAGAGCAAATTAATCTGTATTGTATATTTGGGAAGATAATCAGTTATTAACATTGAAAGGAGGCAGGCAAAATTAAACTGAAGAGTATTTCAGCAGATGAGTTCCTATCTAGTATATATTCACAAGGCTTTCATATGGTTATGTTTCCAAATAGTAAGCACTGGAAATTACTGGAGACCTTGAGGAGATGCTGGGTCCATGTTTTACCTGTTCTTGCAAATCTGGCTTGCTTTATCAAGCTTTCCAGGGTTTTGCCAGTCATTTATTTTCTTAGAAAAAGAGAGAAAACAAAACAAAACCCACCAAAAAAATCTCAAACCCAAACAAAACCAAAATGAAAAAGCAGAACACTTGGAGCTGTTGATATCAAAGTACATATACTTCATTCTCTCAAATGCAATCTGAGATGGAACAAGGGAAGGGGAACATACAGGAGAGCACAATGTTTTAACAGGGCCTTTGGTCTCTAAATAGCACACGATTGTGTGCAAAGAGATGGGGTTGGTCCAGCTGAGCCATCAGCACAGCAGCTGGTACTACAGCTGCCCGGTCAGGGACAGGGCACAGGGCACAGGGACAGGGCCAGAGTGCCACAACCAAGATCCTTGTAGGGTCTCTTCTCCTCTTTGACCCTGGGGCAAAAGTGCTGGTGGGGTTGGGAGACCAGGGCTCAAAACACTTGACACTGGCAGGTGGGCTGGGAGCCCTGGACAGCCCCAGCGTGACTGGGACAGAGCGTAGAGGAAGGGAATCTGCCTGGAGAGCTCCTCCAAGGACAGAGCACCCCAACTGAGCTAAGCATGTGAACTCTGCATTAAATGTGGCTAATGCTTTCCTATCACAGGGAGGGAGAGTGAAGATAAACATATTAAAGATGTTCACTTACTGCAGTGCTGGCGGCTACAGAAGCCAACGTTGGCTGCATAGATTAAATGCCAAAAAGCCCTTCAGCAATGATTAGTCTGTGGCTGCAGTGACTGCTGCTTCAGCTGTGATCATAATCACCTCCCTCCGACCGCGTACCACCCTCGTCTGCTCTTCAGTTGTTTCTCATATTCTGCTTAGCTATTGCTTTAGGAGTTTTACAATGAGCTCTTCAATGTGTTTGTACAGAGCATACACAATAGGGCCCCGTCCCTGGCTGAGACCTCCAGGCACTAGAAGAGTACAAATGCCAGTGGTAATTGCATACTCGTTGAGGATTCAAGTCTCTCACTGGAGAAAATGTGATGGCAGACGAAGAATGACAAAGATTGGGATTGTTTTCTGCCTTTCTTTTCAACTTTTCTTTACCAGCAGCATTTGCTTCTTTTCCAAGGAATATGGCACCACTGCACATTTTTCTTTTCACTCCCATGTTTTCTAATTCTCTAAAACGATCTGAAGGAACCTGAAAATCTTTTATCCTGATAAGAAAAATGTGATCATTTCAAGTATAATTTCAGAGGTAAATAGCAAACTTTCAGCCTGAGTCAGTTGGCAGGACATACAACAAAATATTTGCATGGTCTCATCTTTAATATATACAATGCTTCTGAGAGAAATCATCCTGCTGGTCTTAAGGATTTCTAAAATACTATGGGGTGCTAGAAAAGGATTTTTTTTCTCCAAACTAGTTTAAAAACTGTAATATTTTTTCTTCAGTTAAGGGACTATGCCTAGAATCCTTTTAAATATTAGCAAATTCTACAAGCCCCAAGGATTGCACTTTCTAATTGAAAGCAAATGAAAAACAGCAGTAAAGGTCATTTTTTTTTCTTCAGGTTTTATTTAAGCAAATAGGTAAAAGGGAAAGGTGATTCTAAAACTGTGAAGTTTTGTTTCAAACTTACTTTTCAGTTTCCTGACTCAAGCATAAACACACAGAGAGTTCTGCTCCCATTAATATGACATTCTGTGCAAGGGTTTCCACTTCCCTCAGGAGACACTGGATCCTGATCCACGGTGCACACAGCAGCACCAGATCCACAGCAACACCACTGAACAGCACATGTTGGAGGGGATGTCTGCAGGTCCTCTGCTCCCACCTCCCACTCAAAGCAGGGGCAGCTTTGAAAGTAAGTCAGGTATCAACCAAATTGTGAAGGCCTCAAAGGATGGAGAACCCATAGCCTCACTGGGCCCCTGCTTCACTCCTTCATCATCCTCCTGGTGCTTCTCCATGCATGAGACAACTTAAAATACTGAGTATTTGGTTGGGTGGCATAATTTCATCAGCTAGCTGGTACATAGGGGTGCAAAATCAGTATAAGCAAAAGCAGGTAAATAAAGGTTTGTAGAAGGTAACTAGTTTCTTTTGTCATATCAGTAGTGGCTTTTTTCCTTCTACATTGGGACTATGTGAAAAAGAAAAGCAGAAAAAAGGAAGGGGAGAGGAGAGGAGAGTGGGGAGGGGAGAGGACAGAGGGGAGGGGAGGAGAGGAAGAGGAGAGGGAGAGTTTTTTTTTGGAGAGGAGAGGAGAGGAGAGGAGAGGAGAGTCCCAGCCACATCCATGCAAGACCTACTCTTTATCATTTATTTCTATGATTAGTCTTTTTCTAACTCACCCAAAATAACTTGGTTTTAATCACTGTTGCAATCACATTTCCATTGTAAATATGAATGGGAGTGCTGAAGGGTAAGAGTCAGTAAGGCCTGAAGGGTTGAGCCTTGGAGAGGAGAGGAGAGGAGAGGAGAGTCCCAGCCACATCCATGCAAGACCTACTCTTTATCATTTATTTCTATGATTAGTCTTTTTCTAACTCACCCAAAATAACTTGGTTTTAATCACTGTTGCAATCACATTTCCATTGTAAATATGAATGGGAGTGCTGAAGGGTAAGAGTCAGTAAGGCCTGAAGGGTTGAGCCTTGGGCTTAGGCATCAGAACAGCTGTATCCTATTCCTGCCTCTCCTGCCTGCTCTGTTTGTGAAGTACACCCAAGCTGTACTCTGTGAAGTACACCCAGGCTTTTCACCATTTCTTTTTTTCTCAGCCCTGAGTCTGCAAAATATATAGAGAAAGCTTGCAAGATTGGCAACTCCACTGAAAACTCTCTTAAGGGGATATTGCATCTCTCCAGGCTCCTCCATGTCTCCAATTCTAGCATGAATGTCACTGAACTTCCCACGGCTATCCCCTAAAACTAATAGTTAAAGATAAAATTGAAGAGTTCAAATCAGATCCTTCAAAAAATCAGTTTCATTTCATTAATGCTCCCTGCACCCCTTCTGCTTCAATTAGGATTTTTGTCACATATGTTAAAGTTCATTAATTATCATACTTCAGGATCTCGGCAGGCAGCTTAAAAATAATCACGTAGCCTTTGGAGCTTTGGTTTCAGAGGATTAGTTCATTATAGTCTGAGCTTGTTGTATAACTATCATGCTTGTGTTGTCTGACAACAACAACAAAATAGAAGAGAAATGTTTAAACCACATTTTTGTCTTCATTCTTTTCATTTAAATGTATTTTCATTGTCACTCTGCTGTGAAGCCAGACAGGCAAAGATAAAAACATTGCCAATTGCAAAATCCAGATGTCATGGAAGCTTAACTAACCATATTAGTTGCTTCGTGACATATACACATACATTAAAATCAAGATCCTGAAGAGTATTATTGTGTTGTTCACCTAACTGATGTGCTGCAGATATTTAGGGGAATAAAAAATCATGCTTCCTACACACATAGGAATAATGTAAAAAGCTGGAGGAAAAGAAAACTTAGCAAATACAACAGAAGATGAATTTTCCTCTTCTGAGAATAAACAATTACAGAAAATTCCAGGCTGCTCCTAAAAACCACAGCTGACATTCTTATAGCAGTGTTATGTAGTGGATTACATTTCCCATTACCAGTCTGGCTAGATTTTGACATTATTAATTTCTATCTATAGATTGCAGATAATTCTAAAAGGAAAATCTAATAAAGGAGGTCAAGATATTTGGGGTTATGAAGAGAAGGATAAAAGCATAGGTAGTGTGTGAAAACAAAACTGAACTACAAAACTACGTTTTTTGTTGCTGGTTTTTTTGCTGTTTGGTTTGGAGTTTTTTGGTTAAAGATGGAATACAGACATTTTGTCCAAGTTCAGTACAGAGATCCCCACGAGAACTGTTGTTGCTCTTCTGACAGGATATCAGATATCTCTCTGCAGCTCTTCTTCCTCCTCCTCAGCCCCTGTAATCTATGATTCATCCTCTGGAGAGAAGCAGTGGAAAGAGTAGAGCAAGGCTTGGTAACGAGTACCATCACCAGAAAAGAGATGCAATGTCAGCAATCTATCCAGGAAAAACAGCCTTAGCTAACTCATATAAACCTAAAGAGAAGGTGGGAAAATACAGTAGGTGTTCTGCCTTCCAGCAGGTCTCCAGGACACTCAGGAGGCAGAGAGGGAGCTAGAGGACTCCACAGCTCTGCCCTTGGCCTTTCTCTGCAAGGACTTAAGAGCACCTTTAGGAATTTTCCTTCCCACGTTTCTTATCAAAGCAGCCACGATCTGGCCATTAAATCAAAATTTAAGTGACACATTTCCTCCCATCAGGACATCTAAGCTGCTTTTATTCCTTTACAACCAAACAACAGGGTGATGAATGGAGCTATTGTGGCATGGGAATAGAGCCTGGTGTCTGCCTGATGTTAGGCAGATAGGAGATAGTGTTCTCTTGGAATCACTGCCCTTGTTTATCCCACAGGATTAAGAGAGTCATCTGTGGGAGAAGGGGCTGTCCCACTTGGTGGAGTGAAGCTTCGGAATGCGAAACTTCACAAATAAAAAAATTCTATAAACCAGGAGGAATTCAATTGTTATGAACTTAGGAAAAGTCCATTTTGAAGAGCTTGTCACAGGATGTCCTAGGAATATGTTTAAGCCACCACATCCTCATCTGGAGCAGCCTCGAGTCAGTATGAGTATGCTGAGTGTCTGGCTCTTGATACTGCATTATCCTATGTTTTTCATTCCAGAGAATTGCAATTACCTTACAAATTACATACACAGCCTGCCTAACCACTTTAAAGCACTGCTGATAGGGACAAGCTCAACCAACATAAAGAGCTGCCAGAGGAAATGTAGCTGGTGGAAAGCTGAAGTTCTGTCTGGAGTGACCAAGGTGCAAATCTATGTAACCCTGATAGGCTGCCACCTAAAAAGTGACTATCACTGCATGATGTGATCCAGTAAACAATGTAGAGGTGACCAGAGAAAATGATGATCACAATCTTAAAAGTTGCTTCTGTATATAGTTAAAAAGGAGACATCTTTACCCCAAGTTACCACGAGGTGCATTACTTGGTTTTCAAGATCTCATGTGAAAAGAAAACATGCCAAGTAAATTGTATGAGATTCACTATCTGTCTCCCAGAATAGTGGAAGGCTTGGTGGATCTTGCAAGACCGAAAGCATTTGGATATTTTAAATATGATGCTTAAATGACTAAACTATCCCCTCTGGGAGCTGAGTTAATGTTTCAATTCCAATTCACTTTAAAAATGTCTTACTGGCATGATAAGCTAGAGGCATGTTGCCAGAGCCTAAGGAAGGTATTCCAAGTGTTTGTCAGGAGTGGATAATGCACTGCACTGCTGCTTTTTTGTGCTTCAACATCAGAAGGAAACACCCTGTTACAAACCTACTCCTACAGCCACTGGAGACCAGAGAAACAGTTCCCCAGCTCTCGGTGTTTGCCCAGGGTGGATGCTGAACGGTGGCTGTGAGGTGACTGCAGTGAGACACAGCACCCCTGAGGCTGAGAGAACTGGAAGGCAAAGCTGAGGAATCAGCAGGTCAAGGGATGTGATTCTCCCCCTCTACCCTGCTCTTGTGAGACCTCACCTGGAGTACTGTGTGCAGTTCTGGTGTCCCAAATATAAGAAGGAGATGGAACTGCTGGAGCAAGTCCAGAGGAGGCCACAAAGCTGATAAGAGAACTGGAGCTCCTTCCCTATGAGGACAGGCTGAGAAAGTTGGGGCTGTTCAGCCTGGAGAGGAGAAGGTTGTGTGGAGACCTCAGAGCAACCTGCCAGGAGCTGAAGGTGCTACAGGGAAGCTGCAGAGTGACTCTGTTAGGAACTGCAGTGACAGGACAAGGGACAATGGGTACAAACTAAAAGAGCAGAAATTTAGATGAGATACTAGGAGGAAGTTTTTCCCTGTGAGGGTGGTGAGACACTGGCACATGCTGCCCAGGGAGGCTGTGGCTGCCCCAACCCTGGCAGTGTTTCATTCCAGGTTGGCTGAAGCCTTGAGCAACCTGCTCTGGTGGGAGGTGTCCCTGCCCAGGGCAGGGGTTGGGGCTGGATGATCTCCAAGGTCCACTCCAACCCCTCAACATGCTATGAAACTATGAACAGGATATCCATTCTAGAGCTGTAAAAGAACATGAAGGAGAAAATGTCTTGGATTAAATCAGCTCCTGGTTTCCTGAAGGGAACAACTGAGGGACTGAAATATTGTTGTAATAGTGGAGATTTCTTTGAAATCCATCTGTGCCTGCTCAGAGGAAAAATCAGAATGCTGCACTCAAGTTGTTTTCTGAGAGAGGGAGGAAAAAGGGGGTTGGGTTTCAAAGTTTCATCCTACTGAACTAAATGTGCTGTGGTTCCTGTGTATTGCCTACTCCTGCTGGCCAAAGGACTGTTCCTTCAGGTGACCAGTGCAGAACTGGAACCTGGTTATTGCTCTCCAAAGCCTGCAGCAACAACCACATTTTCTGAAAATACCAATTACAACTCTTTCATTAAAATTATAGATATGCTAATTCGTCCTTTAAAAATTAGCAATTCATGCAAATTAAAAACAGATGTCTGCATATTCAGTCAATGCTAGTTAGTTTATGCACTTATTCTTCACACAACCTGTTTTACCATCTCCCCAGAGCCACAACCTCCTGAAACACAGCTCCTCCACTCATCTCAGGGCATGCAGCACTAGTGCCTTACACACACCTCTGCTGTGCCAGGCAGCTCTGGAGCTTGGCAGTCATCATTTCTGTCATTTTATTATGTTCTTTTTTGATGAGGTGTCAACCTCTGATGGTTTGAAATTCTGGGCCTGAAGTCAGTCCTCTGGGCTTTTTGAAATTTGCTTGTCACCAGTGCAAACCTCAGGCCACTGTTGTGGACAGGTGACAAATTCTCCCTTTTTAAGGCTCTAAGCAGCTCTCGGTGTATGTGTTCTTAGTGCAGTGGGTGCATGTAAATCAAACTGTTAGCAGTGAGGATAAACACTGACACTGCTTGGAAGTGTTTGATGGTGTGGGGTCAGTGATGCAGACAGAACAAACTTCTCCCGAGTTACTTTATCACTGAAAACCCACAACCCACACACTTGTTTTAATTCTTTTTTTCAAGTGCTGCATTGGTTTTAGGTAACAATTTTTAAATGGCTTTACAAAGATCCTTTCCTAACAGTGTCTGCAGTGCTGCTTCATTACTGTGCATAATACCCTGGTGAATCACCTGCAGAAAAATGACAACAATTCTCCTTTGTAGAGTGTCTACTGCAGGGGAGAAAATAAGCTTAGAGGAAATATAAATAATAGATTCTAATAGTCACAGCTGTTCATAAATAGGGAGATATATAGAAACAAGGTCTAGGGAAACAGGCACATTTCCCTCCAAGACTGACTTGCTGGATGATTTTGAAGGAAACACTTACTTTGTCACTTTTTGGCTCAGTTTTCAAATATGAAATATAAACTGATATGATTCTTACCACTCAATGTAAATAAAATGCTTTGAGTACATGAATACAAATCAGTGGATAAATGCTAATGTAGTATTTTCTAGCTACATCCACATTCTGCACATGAAGTGAAGATGGATTTTTGCTTTTTGCACATCTGTGCTACTAGTGAAAGATTTGCAAGCCAGATTAGGTCCTTGGGGACCCAAGTGCATTCCTACTGCTCACAGTGTGTTTGTACAGTTGCAAAGTGGCTTAAACTACTAAGCAATTTTGCTCATGGGTGTACAAAAAATAACAGGCTCTTCAGTGCTAGGCAAAGGAAAGATTGCACCCAAAATATGAGAACTTGGGAGATAAATGATTCATAAAGCACAGAAGGAGTTGACAGCCTTATTGGGATGGGAAGAGACCAGCTCTGCCTGGAGAAGCTACTGGCTTCTACCAGAAGTGTGTTTCTGCTAATTCTGCTTGTTAAGAAATTGTTCTCAAAATAGCAAGAGGCTTCACTTTATTAAATGTTAGCAGGTCCCTGCATAATTTATATTTCATCCTGGTCAAAAGTCATCTGAGAACCCCAGACTACTGTGTCAGGGCTGTGTGCTAAATTCTGCCTTCATTTATATGGCTGCAGTTCCACTGAGGTCTACAGAATCCTGTGTGATGATTAGGTCTTGTTAAATTCATTTAACACAGAAGATGAAATATTGGAAAGCTGAATAACTTGCCCAAGGTCAGTGACACAACGAGGAGTTGAATTACCAGAAAATGACGAGTTCTATTTGCTTGCTGAATTCACTAGACTCATTGAAAATTTAATTTCTGCTCTGCTGACTCATGTGTAGCCACACAGGTGTGGCTGCAGTATAGGCCACAAAAGTCTTTCTAGGGATGCTGCTGAATCACATCTTCTTGTCTGGGCCTGTGTGTACCTCCAAGAAGGGTTGTGAGGTCTGGTCACGGCCACAGCAGCTGCTCCAACTGAAATATGACTCTGTTCCTGCTGCCATCAAGTACTGCAGTTTTTCTATTAGTCAATAAACTGATATTCTCCTTTAAGGTTAACCACAAAAATGACTTTCACTTAAGGAACAATACTTTCCAATAAGGCAGAAAAACAAAGTTCGAGGTGCATATTTACACATACTCTATTAAAACAAATAGCCTGAAGGTTTGAATGCATTTTAATTTTGAAGTGTACAGCTTCTAAAATATTTTTGGAGTCTGTATGAGTCAGGAGAATAGTAACAGCATCTACGTACTTCTTTTTTTTTTCACTCCTAGTATTCCCATGCAGCCTGGGGTCATTCTCCTGCCAAGAGTTAGACAGCAAAGGACTTGGCATCAGCTCCCACTAAAGACTTTTACACATGCTTATGCCCAATGACTAGTCCTATCAAAGCTGACAGGAATGCTCATATTGTAAAAACTTCAGCATATGTTAAAGCTCTAACAGAGCAGGGACTACATCAGCACTGGTTACTGCTGACTAAATGCAGGAAAAATGTGGAAGTATTAGAAGTAATCAGACAGTTTAAAAATAACTTTGCAACTAAATCAGACTATATTTTTGCAGTGCTGTAACCCCTTGTAAATGGCTTATATATGTTTATATCTATATATTTTTATATCCATATATATATATGTATCCATCTATGTTTTATATCTATATCATAGAATCATAGAACCAACCAGGTTGGAAAAGACCTCAAAGACCATCAAGTCCAACCCTACCGTGGTCACTAGACCATGGCACTAAGTGCCACATCCAGTCTCATCTTGAAAACCTCCAGGGATGGTGAATCCACCACCTCCCTGGGCAGCACATTCCAATGCCTGAGCACTCTTTCTGTAAAAAAACTATTCCTAATATCCAACCTAACCCTCCCCTGGCAGAGCTTGAGTCTGTGCCCTCTTGTCCTGCTGCTGGTTGCCTGGGAGAAGAGACCAACCCCCACCTGACTCCAACCTCCTGTCAGGGAGTTGGAGAGGGTGAGAAGGTCTCCCCTGAGCCCAATCTGCATTTTGGATAGAGATTTTCGACAGGTTTAGAGTATGGGGTTGACAATGGCTTGGTGAGACTGTATCCTTTTCTTTTTCTTCACAGGATAGTTTTGATCATGTTAGAATGAATCTCTGCCCTCTAAGAACCTTCTGTAATTTTTACTTTGGGATTTATACCTTAGAAGCATAGTGCAGGGAAACTGATTGAAGTCCATCAGGAGGTTAATTATAAATTGATGAGGTCAATATTGCAACCTGTGGAAGAACATGAGAGCATTTTGTTTGATGCCACTACTCTAGAGTGCAAGATGTCTGTGAAAAGGCCTCACTGAGCTGGACTAAGAGGGGGTTGCCACACTTTCCTAGACCTGCAGAGAGCATCTGCTTCTCCTGCCTAGGAAGAAAGAAGTGTGCAACTGCTTTCAGAGTTGCAGAGCAGCAGTCTTTCCCACATGAATCTCACCTCACTTGAGAGCAAAATGGCATTTTCTACCAACTTGAAAACGCTGTTGGTAAAGGTCATTCTTTGCAAAACTGCATTCTTTTCAAAGATGACCTATAGATGAAAAACAACCCAAAACAATTAATGAAATGGTGAGCATCACAACAAAACCAAAATATGAACATATACCTAAACACAGGGTTGGCAGTTGTAATTATTTTAATTTCTGTGGTTACTTAGCATTTTGGAGCAAAGGCTGCCATGAGAATAGAACACCCCTGCACTAAATGTCAGAGTAAACACTGCTTGTAACCCACAAAGAAAAATCTTTATACTACTAATATGCTTTCAAAATTCAACACACTACCAGATAAAAAAAGAAAATTCTATAAGAACTTTCTATTTTTATATTACAAAAATCAGAAAGGTCACAAGCCCAATTTAAAAAAACATGCCTTGCAGGCATGAAGGGTAAAATGCTGAACATGAGATGTAGTTTATTAGAAAATACTGCACATTACTTGTCACAGGGATGTATTCTTCACATAATAAAGCAAATCCAGGAGAGATTTGCCACCCCTTTCTCACTTCACCATTAGATGCTCATTCTTCCATTTCTTACTGGGCAATTTTAAAAGCATCTCCCTGTCACTTCCATGCTATTCTCCTGACCTTCCATGCTGAGTTGATCCATTTACTGAACTTGAAGAAGCAGAACTGCCTCCTCTAAGTTACTGAGTACATGTACCAGTGCCAGCAGGAGCCAGGCAGAGAAGAACAGTAGGATTTTAAAGAGGGGGGGAGCAGGTCTGAGGGTAGTAAAGGACTGAAAGGAGAATGTTTGACAGGCTTTTGACATCTAGTAAATTTAAAAGAAAGTTAATAAACAGAGAACAAAAAGAGAAAAAAGCATTTGTGGATACAGAAGGTCATTGGGTAGACATTAAGTTTTGAGCATGTTAGGGCCAAGAAGAAAAAGGAACTGGAGACATCAGGCATGAGTGGAGATCTGAGGAGAAGTACAGAGTACAGTTGAAGTATTAATAGCTGTGCATTAAAGGTCAAATCCTACAGAGTGTATTTAGAGTTTGGTTCTTTCATTTATAATTGCTTAACATTGATGTAACTCTACTGACTTAACTATAGCAACCTTCATCATCTGACTTTGATTGGGGCTTTTTTATTACAGCCAATGATTCCTATTTCAAACCATCAGGTCTACTGATACTCTGAATTGGATTTTAGCCATAAGCAGGAAGTGAGAAAAAAAACCAAAAACGGAAAGGTATTTAGGGCAAAAGATACTGGAGATCTGTTAATCCTGATTGCTCTTACTGAAGACAGAGAGGGTTGAATCCCTCCATGTATTCCACTAGTGAGACTAGCTGAGCACATCCATTCGTATTCCTGTGTGGACAGAGCATGCAAACACTAATTCCCCCTTACATATAATGACTGACTTTCAGTGAAACTGGAGTAAAATTTCAATACTTTTACCAGATCAAGGAGGTGATCTGACTCCAGTTGTTACAAAGGCAAGAGATTGTAGAATATAAAAACGTGGAAAATTAGCAGCCCAATAAGTAAACAAGCATCAGAGGCAAGACATTATGGCTATGAAAACTTCAGCTTTCTACTCTAAGTTTACAGAGCTAAGGTGACATTATCCCAGGCTTTTGACAAGAAAGGTCCTGCATCACTATCATCTTTCGTGATTTTCACGCCAGTCAGCAGCTTCCTCACCAGGGCACCACCAGACCCCCTTAGTCTTTCCTTTCTTAGCTGCCTAACGAGAGCTGAGCTCATTTAACATCTGTCACAGGCACCATCCTTACACTCCTTAGTGCAGTGGAAACATCCCCAAGTTAGCTTCTTTCCAGAGCAAATGATCCTGTGTGGAGCACTCCAGCAGATGCTGCTTCCAGCACCCTACCTAATCTGTTAGAAGTATCTCGAGTATCTCAGCTTGGTGCTGCACACTGTGGTGGAGACATATTATCACTTGCTTAACAACTTATGCTACTTCCAGTATCTTCAAATGGGGCTGCTCTGCTTCCTTACAGGAGTGCTATAGGGATGAAGTTGTGCATACTACTGGAGCACTCAGCGTGGTGAAAGAGCCATGCAAAACTCCACCACATCCTCCTGTGGGTGGTGCAGGCTGAGTTGGCCCCTGTGTGAACATGTGCATTCCTCTGGCCCTGACTGACTTTCTCCTTTCCACCCAAGCACAAGTTAAGCAGTGGATCAAACATGGGGAAGCAAGAGAGAAGGATTATTCCCTATCCCCAACCAGATTAGTGGCCATTCAAGCATATAGTTTTAGACAAATATGCTAAGTAAGAAAAGAGAGAAATTACAAGGTGGTGAGAGGGCAAGAATGGAGAGAAGCTTAATTAAATTAACTGAGGGAATATTTACACTTACCATTTCTGAGATTTGCAATTCTGTAGAATAATCTCCCAGAGGAAGTAATGAAAACCTCATCACTGAGCCATTTTAAATGAGTTGGAATAGCTCTACAGTGAGCAACACTGTGGGGGCCATGGACTGGCTTGTGGTTCCTCTCTCTCTCTTTGTAACTAATCAAGCACACTCCCCTTATATCTCCATGGCAGGAACTGTGGGATAATCCATATCAACTTGTAAATGCATTTGACTTTTAAAACCTGTATAGATACTTGTCCAAATAAATTAATAAGATTGCCAACGGGATTAATGTCCTGTTGTTTGTCATTCTTCTGTTTCCTGCAATCATACAATACAAATGTTAATTTAAAACTTCTGGCTCACTCCTCAAAGTATACTGAGATGTGGATTCCCCATGCACACACATATCCGTGGAAAGTTTTCCCCATAACTTTGCATAGTACTAAATATTACTTCTCTTGTCTAATCCTAGGAAACTTTAAGTAAAGCAAGACCTTTATGGGTCAAGATCCTTTGCATTCTCTTATTGTGCATCTTAGCCTAGCTGTTTCTAGGTTAAAAACTGAATATTTCCAAGGATTTGAGTTGGCATTGCACAGCCCTAGGGACAGAACTCAGCTTGGGTATACCCTCTGCAGAAGGGATGAGAACAGCTGCATTGGATGTCACCATTTCCATTTACTAGTCACCTAAATTGCCTCTAATTCCTGGTGCTGCAGCTGGGGAGTAGCTTTTTCAAGTGTTTGTTCTCCTATCTATGTAGCAGCTGAGACAAGTAACAAGGTCTAAATATGTAGGCTTTGCATAGTACACAAGCTTACTCACCTCAGACTGGATAATTCTGTTGCTACTGTGAGGAATTAATTCCTTCAGCTTACTATGGTAATTTTACTTTAGCCATAGATATCTTGATTCTTTAGCAGAAAAGGGAATTAAAAATGAGATTTAAAAAAGGGTGTAAATGATATTACTAGGAGGAAGACAATAGTTACTGGACCCACTGAAGTTTCTCCTACTATTTCTAATAGAGGCAATATTATGCTTCACTTTCTAATGGAAAATTATGTTTAAAGTTGCCATGAAAAACATCTGCTGCATTCCACCCCAGCACTGGCAGTCGTTCAGCGATAGATTAAATCACTCCTTCCATATATGCTAGTAAATTTAGTCTCTCTTCTGCTAAAGTTGTTATTGACCATGGCTTATTGAAGGACTCATTTTGTAAAAGTCAATTTCTAACTTTTTCCAATTTGACTACCCTTTACGAGTAAATGGTTTTTCTTTCTCTATCATTTGCACCTTGAATGCAAAGGTGGCTTGCAGACACACAGTGTTTTGGAAAATCAGGCCACCAGACTTCCCCAAACATAACAGAGCATCTATTTTAATCTTGGCTTGTGATGATGCTGCAGACACTATTGTTCAGAACTTTTTGTTTTATCACAAAGGTCTTATAATAACACGGGCGAAGGTAATCAGGATCCCAGCTGATTACTTTTTACATTTTCTATCCTGAGCTATGAGAAGAGCTCATTAAATCAGGGTTGCAATACAACAAGCACCAGCCATTCCCCGAGCAATGGGGCACATTCCTGCAGCTCACAAAGCAGAAGTGTTTGACATATTTGAATGCTTTGGATAAAAGTGATTTAGTTATCTTAAAATTAAATATTCATTTTGCAAGCAGGTTTCATTATTGCCCTTTTGCAATAAGATAAACTGAGTTTGAAAGATCCCTAGCAAAGACGACATTGCTGAATGTCACTAGAAACAGAACTAACACCCCCCTGAGATCTGTGGTTTCCTTCTCCTAGCCAGCAAAGGAATTTCAAGGGGAATTCAAGAAGTTAAGCATCTAAGCCTTAATGACATTGTCTAGACTGTGGGGTGGTTATCCTTCATGGCGTGTTTTACACTCCTGATCTGACAGTTACCTTGAACTTTTCCAGAGCACTGTAGCAGTCTCCTGCCCCATCCATCCAGGTCTCGTAGGTGCACACCCAGGTCTCTTCCCGAAGAGGAATTTGGATATGACTGGAAATGCACCTGGACTTGAGATCTGGGGAGTATTCATGGAGTCACAGAGCTGAAACACTATTTAAATGGAAGTTACGACAGACTCACAGAATGGGTCACGTTGGAAGGCACCACAGTGGGTCACCTGGTCCCACCTCCCTGCTCAAGCAGGGCCGTCCTAGAGCACATGGCACAAAATTGCACATGATTCTTGAGTATCTCCAGTGAGGGAGACTCCACAGCCTCTCTGGACAATTTGTTGTAGTGCTTGGTCACCCAAACAGTAAAGAAGTTCTTCCTCATATTCAGGTGGAACTCCCTGTGCATCAGTTTCTGCCCATTGCCTCTTGTCCTGTTGGCTAGCACCACTGAGCAGAGCCTGGTTCCAGCCTCTTGACACCTTCCCTTCAGATATTTGTATGCATTGATGAGGTCCCTCTCAGTCAGCTCTTCTTGATGCTGAACAGGCCCAACGGCCTCAGCCTTCCCTGATGAGAGAGATGCTCCAGTCCACTCATCATCTCCACAGCTCTCCACTGGACCCACTCCAGGAGCTCCACGTCTCTCTTGTACTGAAGAGCCCAGAACTGGACACTTCACTTCACACAGGGCACCAAAATTTGGATTTTGCAAGTTTTGAATTCTCCATCCATACTCTGTATTCTGAATTATGGCTTAGACAGAATCAGTTTCTAAAATATTGACAACATTTTTGATCACTTTCTTGCATTCACCTCAACACTCAGCTCTAAACTGAGCCTGAGTGGAGTCCAATATTTAAAAACACTGCAAGCTTTTAAACCAAAAATTAATTACTCCCATTTTTGGTTTGACTGGGTCAGGATTCTGAATTTACTACAATGTTGATTTTCATCCGGACACATTTTGAACTTCCAAGACATACAGAGGTGCTTGAAAACACTTCCATGCACACTTGGAGCCTTGTACAATAACTACTATTATTGCACAAAGACCTTCCTTTACTTTAGTGCACAAAGAATCAGCTGAAGAACACTACATGGATCATAACTCATAAATTATTAGCATCTCTAGGGAAATTTTGCACCTGCCAATTTTTACACCGCAGAAATTGCCCCTTAGATGTAGTTTACAGTGCTCCTACTGGCATTATTATGTTTGAGAAACAGAATGATTACTGCTTTCTTATGATAATTCATGGGGGTTTATAGACTTTTATACAGAATACATATACAAATGTGTAGGGTTGTAATTCTTTTGTAGTATCCAGTTCAAGCAGAGGACTGTGAAGTAAAATGTCTATTTACAAACTTTATGACAGTAGAACCTTGTCTAAACATCAAGAAACAGGCTGTCTATACCTTTGGTGATTGAAAAAGCAGAGTGTGAGTGAGGCCAAACATTGTCTTTCTAAACCTACTAGGAAACTTCCTAAGGGCCATCAACAAATGTGTCTTAGGAATGTCATGAATGAAGAGTAATGAGAGACTTGGATATGCTGTGGATGTAAAAGGAACCTGACTGGAGAGTACAATCCTCATGCCTTTCTTTTGCTTCTAATGCAAACAGTAGTTGAGTAAAGCTAAAAATTAAAGGTCTGGTTAGAACAAAACTTTTGCAGCACACAGAGTGAGGCTTTCAGTCCCCCAAAATGTAAGTAATGAGAAGCAGGATGTGCACACTCACTGAGTCAGGCTTTGGGGAAATAATCAGTGTCTTTCAAAGCAGAAGGTTTGCAGAGCCTGTGAGAGAGCACACAGCAGCAGCCCACATAGCTCTGCCCTCATGGTAGAGAATCCAAAACAGTTCCACCAGCAGTGCTGCATGCAGGCTTCACAAATATTTGATTATGTCTCCTCTAAGAGCCTAACAAAATCTAAATGAATATTTGGGAAGATGACTAATAGCTTGGCATGAATATTCCAAACAAGCTGTCCTAGGTATTTGTGTAAAACCACAGCTCATTTGTGTGTGTCTGTACATCCAGATCAGTGCCTTTTCATCCCTTTTCTTTATTTCATAATGTTCATATAGACCTGTGTGCTGGGCAAACATGAATTGAATTTACTTACTACATAAGAATA
Source organism: Acanthisitta chloris (assembly GCF_000695815.1). Taxonomy (NCBI): domain Eukaryota; kingdom Metazoa; phylum Chordata; class Aves; order Passeriformes; family Acanthisittidae; genus Acanthisitta; species Acanthisitta chloris. The sequence continues at coordinate 21,829 of NW_008652111.1, read as the reverse complement.
AGCAATTAATTGACAGTATAGAGCATTAATATCCAGCAAAACATTATACTTTGAGAGCAATTTGTTCACTTTCAGATTTTTTTAATCAGCTGGTCCCTTTATCAAGCTTAACCCATCACCCAGGTTACTCTCCCATTTGCTTAAATTTAAGCTCAGACTTCTCATTAAGCATATGGCAGACAGTTTGAGGCCTTAGAATATGCCAGTCTTGGATATATCACTCTCTTCACCCTGTGAGAGCAGAGATAGCTGAAAGATCACAGAAACAGCTCCAGTGGAAAAACCCATTAAATTTTATTAACCAGGGCCCTGAACCAGGAATCATTACTATAACAATGCAAAGTGGAGGTAAAATATCACCTCTTCAGTGTGACAGTATTTTACAGCCATTTCATACTTATGCAAAGGATTGCATATGTGAGAGGCAATAATGAATTAATGGACCAGTCACAGAGTAACATCGAGGGTAGAAATACAGATTTATGTAAGATTCACTAGAGTGATAGAGCAAAATTTTAAACTACACAGAGACTCTTTTTCCTGGAAAAGTTCTTCCTCACATTCCCATCACACTTACAGCCATCATTGAATTCTAATACACCTTCAGATGGATGTGAAAAATGTTACAATACACAAAATTTGCAGTTGCTGCAGGATGTGTTAGTTGCTGCTGGGATGAGGAGGCAAGACTCCAATGAGTTGACAATCTTTCACATAAAAGGTTAAATTTCCATTCGTTGAACTGCAGGAAAGGAAGGGTTTTGATGAGAATCTTTCCTGGATGACTGCTAATCTTTTTGTTCCGCACACAGATACTCCGTTGCCTATTGTCATGGTAACAGGCAGCTCCACTCTGCTCTGCTTCTGCCTTTTCTTAGGCTATGGACACCCATGCACTTCCCCCCAGGTATAAGCCTGTCATTCTTCCAGTCTTAGCCTGAAAGTTTTGCATTGGCCCTTACCTTTCCCCTTTGCTAATCCACTTCTTCCGCGGGAAAGGACCTTTCTTTGTCCTGGGGACAGGACACAGTGATGCAAGTTATTTTTTACTGTCCTGCCATGGAAGGCACAGGCACCAGCTCATGTTAATGCTCCACCTCACTGTCTGTACTGGTGCAATTGGAAGACACTGCTTGGCTCCCAAAATCAAGCCAACATTGGAGGATTTGACACAGGCATACACGTACTGATCAACACATTGCTATAATGGATCATTTCTAGTTAGTAGCTGGAATAATGCACTAGAGAAAGAAAGACTCAGAATTAGCAGCCACATTTCAAGTATGTTTAAGCTCATCCAGTCATTGAGTCTTTCTTGCTGCAAACTCTTCCCAGCTGGCTTGCCCAGCAAAGCACAGGGATGGACCCAAGCATGTGTCCCACAACCTGCTTGCACCTGCCTGCTGCAGCTCCATCCCCTGTGCTCCCTTCACTGTTTGCTCTGGCTCAGCATCTTAAAGACCCTCCCTGTATTCAGATAAAAGGGCCATTTGCTCCTGCCTAGCTGTGTAATTCTGCTCACCAGACAGACCTCTCAGAGTGAAATATTTATCCTGCTCACAATGCAAACATGCCACGCGAGCGACAGCCTTTTCCAAACTATTACAAATCACCCAGGATCACCCCCACACTTGTCACACATATCTATTCTCAACATGGAACCACACACTGGCAGATTTTTCAGTCAGTTCAGTGAAGGGAAAGTGGCCTGAGGGCTGTTATAACCCATCCCAACTGGCAGTGCTCCCAGAGGGAAAGTATACCAGCTGGGCAGAGGGACATGTGCTCCAGGGGCAAGCTTCAGCCCTCCTCCTTTGGGAGCTGAGGGGAAATGGTGCAGGACATTGTGACTGCTGAAACCACTTCTCTACAAAGAGAATTTTGTCCTTGCCAGAGCCATGGAATTTTGTAGCTCCTTTGGATAACTTACATGGCATAAAGTCTGGAATAGTTAAGGGTATCACAGAATAGTTTGGGTTGGAAGGGACCCTTAAAGGTCATCTAGTCCAGCCTCCCTGCAATGAGCAGGGACATCTTCCACTAGATCAGGCTGTTCAGAGCCCAGTCCCACCTGATCTTAACTGTGTCCAAGGATGGGGCATCTAACCATCTCATCTGGCAAAAAAAATTCAATATAATATCCACTAAAAGCCTTTGCCCTCAGTTCTAGGCCTTTTATTAAGACCTTGTAATTTTTTTCATTGGTCTGGCAGTGCAAAAACAATGTGAATTTCTGATATAAAAAGAACAGCAGAAAAAGAAACAAAGGAAAAAGAAGTTGTTTCAGACCCTCCTCACTTTTTGTTAAGGAGTAAAACAGGGTGAGGGTGGTACTATTTATTTTCCTTTTCTGGCCACAGCCAAGCACAGCCAAGAAGCATCTCTTGACTCATTCAGTTGGCATTATTAGAAAATTTTTCTTACTTTATTTTTCACCTAGGGCTAATCTGAGTAAAACTTAGGCTAAAACCTGGATGGAGGCCTAGGGCCCAGTATGTTTTCTGGGTACAAATGGAATGAATGAATGATTTAGTGCTATAGGCAATACTCATTGGAGTTAATAATAATCATCATGTTGTGTCCTTACCTAACTTGAGGCTCCCAAAGAAGTTCATATTTACAATAGCCCTACAGTATTGTTATATTTCTTATTGTGTTTCTAGATACAAGCTGAGATAGGTTACAACTAAAGCTTTTCAAAGCCATGCAACACACAGCCTAAATCTGCGGCTTCTTGAGAAAAATATAAGCTCAGCAGTGACCCGTTTTTCACCTCTTCATGATCTACAGTTGGCCTTTCACATGTTATGGCCCATATAATTTGTCCATCATTATTAATAGCAGTAGGAATACAACAAAGCTAGGGAGGCTCAAAGGACTTGTTGCCTGTGGATAAAAACAGAGAAGGCCACTGGTGCAGTAGAAAGTCAGAGGGAAACATCTCAACCATGATAATCTTACAGAGCAATTGTAAGTGACATTGGGCTTTAGATGCTGAATAGATAATACAGTACTAAAAAAGAATTCTATGAGTAGATTTTACTGTACTTATATTTTCTACTATAATCTTTCCTTTCTCTCTATTTTCTGTTTTCTGTCTACTCATCTTCCTTATGTGCTTATACACAGAGCCTTTCACAACACACAAAGAATCTATTAAATCTTCTTTGGAGAAGGTAAACATGCATGGGAAAAGATGCTGGCATTATTCTGCACTATCTCCCCCAGCTCTGAATGCAAGTACAAAGCATGAGCAGCAGTGAACAACAGCTAGGGGAGGGTTTTCCATATAGGAGCCCATATTTACCCCAGAGCACTTGTATCTCCAGCACAGCCCAGTTTTTATGTTAGTGCAGCAACTGCTCATCTGTGAAAAGCCTGTTAGGTGTGCTGTATATGCAGGGACAGCTAATGGCCTTGGAAGCAGACAGACAGCTCAGTGCAAAAATAAATGACTAATATGAAAATAACTTAGGGTGTCAAGAGTGAGAACCCCAGACTGCTGATGGTGTACAGAAGGAAAAGAGAGGTGTATAGAAACAGACAAAAGATAAACCAGTGAACTGGCCAAGACAGAGGCAGAGCTTACTGTACAAAATGTTCAGCAAGATAAACAGCAAACAGGGAATTTTCCCCCTCTCAAATGCAGCAGTAAAGGACAGAGTTGTATGCCACACACTCCTCTTATTTTTACTGGAGATTCACAGAGTCACAAACAGGCTGCCCTGTTATATATGATCCTTAATAACCTCACTCACATAACCATGTGCACTAAACCAGAGGACTGATTGTAACTTGTTCCCAGATAAAACATGAACCTTTTGGGCCCACAGTCTGCAGTCGATTTCCAGACTCTGCAAAGGTGAAGTGAGACCTGAATATTTTTTCACATTCCTAAATTATTACTGGATCAAATGTCCTGAATACAGATTAGAAGAATTACCCGATTATATTAACCTAGGGGAAGAGTAGAATAAAACCCCATGATCGTATTTCAGTAAAATAGTCTTCATTAGAGAGTAAAATCTCTCTCCCTCTCTCTCAAGTATTTATATGCAGCATGTAATGCTTTTTATAATCCATTCTTGGGGTACTTGAATACAATTGCATATTGTGTGCTCTGCCTGAAAGATGATGAAGTCACCTAGGACTCATCTCCTAGGACAGCAATAAACCAACCCTCCTGCCAGTCCTAAACACATAACATGCCTGCATTTAATGTTTGCTCTGTTCCGTTTGAAATGTTAATCATCTCTATGTAAATTCTTGCACACTGAAACTCAGTTCGTATTAACTTCAAGTTACCTGATTTAGATACAGGAAAGGACAACCATTTATCGGCTGCTTTTTAAAGATCAAAGAAACTTGTCCCTAAAATATGCCCCTTAACATGCAAATGAATCTTAATGGCTCTAATTAGATTCTAACTTGAGGGTGCTTTCTGCTATTGAAATAAGGTGTTACTGTGTCATAGGCTTAATACACTCCAAGGATCTGATTTTCTCAGCAAGTCACAGCCACACTTCCTACCTCGGCCTAGGACTTGCCTAACCCTATTGGTTTTGTTACAGAAAAACTCAAATCTCTTTTCCAACACCTCCTCCTCCTCCTCAGCTCTGGCACTGATGACATTGTGGAAAAGCTCAGGGAGACAAGACTCCCCCGTGATAGGTGTCCAAGTCTCTGTGGCTCTGCTGTGCAACGTGCTCTGCAGCAACTGCAGATGACAAGGTTTAGAGCTCTACATACCTGCTGAGGAGGAAGAAATTAATTCACATTCCAAGCTTATTCTCCACTGCTGTATCTTTTACAGGGAGATAAGTATGTCATGGTGGTTATCTCCCTTTAAACTCCCAGTGGTAAGAAACCTTTAGACTTCCTCTGAGAGGTGGCAAAGTGAGGTCAACACTACATCATTTGCCTGTAAGTGACTCCACCTGCTATGCTTCACAGCAAAATAAGAATCTGCTGTCTCCATGAAGCTTTAAAGTGGGAAACAAAAATACAGGAGAGTCATCATGTAGGAAAACACTTTAACTAGGAAAGAAAAGCCTTAGTCACCTGGTGCAAAATATATGTATTTCAAAGGAAAAAGGTGTGGCTGGAGACTCAGCTAGCACTTCCCTTTCCACAGGGAATACTGCAAACTCTCCAACAGAAGCTACTTGGTAAGCAGCAGGAGAAAACAGCAAATGTGCAAAGCTGCTGAATGTTTGTTACAAATGAAGCTTCTTCATGCTCGTGAATCATTTCTTAACTGATGCTGATTTCCTCAAGTGCACTTGTTGATATGCTACAGGCTGTATCTGTAGAGCAACACTGACAAGGAGCAAATATCATTATGAGTTATGTGCACAAGAAATGGGAAATCTGACCCATCTCTCTCTGCTGTCTAATTTTATCAAAATATAACACTGTAAGGTTGCTGGGGGTTTTGTCTGTGTGTTTTTCTGGTGGGGGTTTTATAAATGGTGGTCTTGCAAATTATTCCTCAGTAAGCAATGGAGTTTTAATTTGGCCATCTCTATGTTAATATTAAAATCAATTTAAATGTTTCTTGGTTCATTTGTGAGAATTCATTGAATCATTTAGATTTTCTGGAAACACAGAAGTTTATGCATAAGGTAACTTTTTTTTCCACAAACACTGGATGGGACAAGAGCAGACAAAGGATTTGTATCTAACAAAGAAGAAAAGAATCTTAATATATGTGATTATTTTCAAGAATATTCAGCTCTTGCTCACAGATATTGGGACCACACATACTGGGGCCGCACAAACAGCAAAATAAACTGGCAATGGCTATTTTTTAATATGCTTAAAACTCAGTTGTTCATTAAAATAAAACAAGTGGTAATTCCAGGATCAGGTTTTAGACTCAGATGAGTTGTTTAAAGAATCTTAATATATGTGATTATTTTCAAGAATATTCAGCTCTTGCTCACAGATATTGGGACCACACATACTGGGGCCGCACAAACAGCAAAATAAACTGGCAATGGCTATTTTTTAATATGCTTAAAACTCAGTTGTTCATTAAAATAAAACAAGTGGTAATTCCAGGATCAGGTTTTAGACTCAGATGAGTTGTTTCATTGTGAATTTTTCAGGAATGCTGGAAGATTTGATTTGCATGTCCAGCGCAGATTTGTAAGAATAGAAAATTGTGCAGAATGGATTTGAGGACTTTCAGTGTCAACCTGCAAAGTTTCACACCAAAATCTGTGATTCTTGAGTAATCAGGTAAGCACCTGAGCATTAGAGAAATACAGACCTTTGGTGGAGGATTTGACCACAGACTTGTTTAATGTCTGGACAAGATGTGAATGAGTGTTCTGTGGTTAGTCCAACTGTGACAGGCCCAGGGCAAGGAGAATGGTCTTCAGATGGGGCTCAGGTGGATCTGCTCAGTCTGTGGGGACACAGACAGGGACTTGGGCACTGATGAGCTTTAAGAACACTGTCTGCATTCTGAAGAAGCTAATGAAAGGGGGTGGTGACAGGGTCCCTGCACAAAATAAAAGCTGTGAGTCTAGGAATTAGAGAGAGAAGCTGAAGGCTCCTCCCTAGAGAAACTGTGAGGCTAGTTTCCTTCATGAGAAGGAGTTGGCAGAGAATTAGAGAGC
>NW_008652111.1:810-15164 GCF_000695815.1 Acanthisitta chloris | reverse complement strand
AAGAGGTTGGCTCATACCAGACCTAACAAAGTGGAGCTTCCCAAAAGGAAACTTTTTTCCATATGAGTCATACTTTTGCTGGAGCTGAGAACCTTATAGAGTCAACAGTGTGCAAGGAAAGGGAAAGCAGATGGATGACACTATGCCTGAGCCTTACATACAGATATGCAAATTTAAAGAGAACCACCCAAAAAAATCATAAGCTTATGGTAATAAAATCATGGATTTACATGTAGAAATTCCAGGTCATTCTTCTACAAGAGCAAATCTCTCACTGAAGGAAACTTGCATGTTCCTCACCACTAAATTAAACTGAAAATGTAGTCGAGTCAGACCAGATATAGTCATAGTATTACAAGACCTACAGGTCTAATCCACTTTCCTGTACTGTGAGTGGAATTGCACTTACCTTGTATGCTGTAAGCTAGTGTAGGTCCATTTGAGACTGAGCATTTTAACTTCTTGTCCATCTGAAATCAGTCACACTTGTGTTATGATGAAAAATTATAGTGGAAGAGGAGACCTAAGCGTAATACAATCCAGGATATAATGAGACTTTTTTATTTTGCTCTTCTACCAAAACAGATTTACTATGTAATTTTGTTAGAAATAACCTTCCATGACTCTGTTTAACTAGCACAGTTTGCTCTAAATAGCTACACGTGTCCTTCAAGCAGTGTTAAAGCAATGTATGTATGTAGATATTTCAGATGTAGTTGAAACTGGCAAAGTGGGTTTTTTCTAGTATGTCAGAATAAACATAGAACACTGGGTTTATTATGCTGAGCTTCAGTTGCCTTTTGGTTCTGGTGTGGTAAATATTATTGAGCTTATTCTCATAGCATCCATAGTCTCTAATGACACTGGGAACTTGCTGATCTCATTATGGTTAGAATTTGGGTCCATCTATGTAGCTGGTGATGTGTGATAAAGATGAAACATTTGGGGTTTGTTTTCTGGACATTCACCAAGTCATTTCCAACTGGATTTGTTTGCACCAAACTGAAAAACCTAGTTTGCAACAGACAGGCTTGAATTTATTAGCTGCTTTTTTTCTCATAAAAGTCTTGAAACATGAAATGTTTGTAGTCCACGGGAGCCTAAGGCTTTACTGGTGAATAAATTATTTGTAATATCCTGATTTATTGTGGTGTTTTGGGGCCATATGTTTCTGCCTGAGTGACACCAATTAGGGTCAATAGCATCTGCCCAATGTAGTCTGGTTTCACTTCTGGCCACTTGGAGCTGTAAGATGTAACATGGAGCTCTGACGGTATCAGACACTTTCTGAAGACAGACCTCTAATTTTATGCTTGCACCAAGCAGGAAACATTGCAGATAATGCGTGGATATCAAAATGTTCTGCTCTTTTCCACAGAAATCTGGCCTAAATGAGTGTAAGGTCTCTTAAAGTGTTCAGTGTTAGACATCCAGGGACAGTGATTTAAAATTCATTACCTCATCCTGGATTAGAAGATATTTGCACATGTAAGTGATCTGCCACAGCTTTAGAAAACTGTCCTAAAATGTCAGGTGAAAACTCCCTGATTTGGTCTCCAGTTTGTTGAATTTGGTCACCAACAGGTGATTCTGGAGTTAGTAGCTTTCTCAGTGGGTCCCAGACTGGAGACCTGGAACTCAAAAGCAAAAGGAAATAAAATATGTTCCAACTGGCACTAAAGGCTTGGTTTCCCTTGTAATTTAGCAGACTGGGGTTGTTCTGCTGTAGCTTTGATCTGCTATGTAATCCCTTCTCTATCACACGTGTGCTCCTGGGACCTTCTGGTTCCTGGCAAGCTTGAAAATCAGGCAATTTGTTTTGGTAACTAGGTATGGGCATAGGAGCCCAGCTTCAGATATTTATTTTCCTTACTGATAAATCACTGCTGGGCAGCATCCTGCCAGCAGCACAAATGCCATAGTGGAAATTAAGAGCTTTTAGCCAAATCAGGACTTCACGAGTATCATGTATTGCAATATTGATTTCTGTTTCTTTATGGATGAGATTCTTTCAGCATTATTGCCTGCTTTGTGTATTTAGAGAGGGAAATAGCTACATTTCCATTTCAGAAAAACAGCTTTGTGGCCTACTCACTGCTGAAATCCATTAAGTGACTCTGCAGGGTGGGAAAAGAGGTTGTTTTTTTCTCTTTAGCTTGTATTTTATAGCTGTGTGTGGAGCGTGAGTCTGCCTGTGTGGTCAAGGCCATCCACCTGACTGCTGGATTTTTTGTCCTCCATTTGTTTACATCTGCATCCCTTATAGAAATCATAAAGCACTTCTTTTCAAAGCACTGAAACTGTGAAAAGATGCTATTCTTTCAGAAACACGTTGTCAGTGATAGAGAGGTCATTGCCAGGATGAGAACGAACCTGGCAGAGGTTTGTTCCTCCAGCTCCACCCAGCTTTGTGCTAGCTCCCAGCCAGCTTTTTAACCATGCATCTCTAACTGGTTCCAGTCAGCTGGCTGAAGCTGAAATTGCTGTTGTAAGGTCAGCAAAGGCCTCGGGTTTTGTTTGTTGGGTTTTTTTCCTTGATTCTAAGCTCTTTCCTGTTGTGTTATTGCGTAACTGGAGCTCTTGACAAACCACGTGGCCCTAAGACTGAGCTCCCTGGGAAGGGCTTGGCTCGAAAAAAACTTGCCAAGTTGCAGTAACAGCATTTGTATCCTAGGCAAAAATTCGTTTAATGATTTTGGATTGCACTAAATGCTTAAAGAGGCTTTTTTTTTCCACAACAGAAACAAACCATACCAAATGCTCAGGAAGCTGTTCAAAAGTTTGTGTCATTACCAAGACTTTCATCTCCACTGGGACATAATGCTGGGTTGGGTTTGTTTGTGTGTTTGCAGTGCTTGAAATACGTGACAGGCTTCTGGTTTTCCTCTTCATTTGTTCTTACTTCTTAAACACAGTCGTTAAATGTTACAAAGGCACACTGTTTTCTACAGGGGCTGAAAGACACAGTGAATAGACCTTTTGGGTGAACAAATTAGGCATTACCTTCATTTGAGATTCCCGACAGATTTGGGGATGTACAGAATCTGTTACAAATAAACAGAATTTAAACCAAAAAAAAAAAAAAGTAATGCTTATGATTCTGTTTATAAGTTATATATTTTAAGGCTTGAAACACTTCTCATTTCCTCTTCAGATTTTCTAGTTTTATGTTTCCTTCTAAGCAAAGTACGTTGTCTCATTAGACCTACATGTGGTATACATTTAGTTCAGCTTTGTGTTCTCTGTCAGCTTTACCAGTCAGATATTACACCAGTAATCTGGTCCCCATAAGGCTGATTCTTTCTGAAGACTAACAGAGCCCTGAAGAAATGTTTAAGGGCTGTGACTGTAAACACAGGGGCTGTAGTTAGCACTGATGCTTTTGCAGGGATGTATTTGCCAGAAGTTTCTTGTGTCACTTATTTCTGACAGGATTTTGGCTTTGGATAACCTAACAAATATCTGAATGAAGTAAGTATCATTCCAAAAACAAACTTGTGTTAAGTTCTGTGATGCCTGTGGAAGTCGCTGGGTTTTTACTTAAGAAGTACTTAGCCAATACTTCCTGTCTTGGAAAGAACTACAAGTGCCTTGATAGTGAAAGCAATGAAGAACTCTGACACCAAAGGAACTGGCAGATTATCTCAATCTTATTTTGTTCCTTTTCTGCTAATCCTGGGGAGACCTGTGAAATCCATTTCTTTATAGATTCCTCTCTATCAGTAGTGTAACCAAACTTTCCTTCTACTGCAAACTCTTTCATTCCTGGAAGTCACAGCAAAAGTAGCAGATGATTTCTCATCTTTTTCTTGGAGCATTTTCTTGCCTTCCTCTAGTTTCCTTAGGAACTGGCTATAAACAACTTTGATATGCAGTATAGCAATACAGCACGTCCTGAACCGAATCAGGTCTCTTTCAGGTCTGCAACTGAACAGACTTGGGTTGGGTTTTTTGTTTGTTTGGAGTTTTTTGTTTTGGTGAGGGTTTGTTGTGGGTGGGTTTTTGGTTTGTGTTTGTGTTTTGTTTGTGTTTGGTTTTTGTTTTGTTTTGGTTTTTTGTTTGTTTGGTTTTGTTTGGTTGATTTTTGTAGTTTGTTTGGGGTTTTTTTCCCAGTGATAACTGCTCCAAAACCCAAATGTATCTGTTTTCCACTTACATTAGTTCTTCAGTATTGTGGTTCTAGCAGTTCCCTAGGAACTGCCAATCAGCATCTAACAGAGCTTTACTGGGTGAACATATTCTTATTACTATTAAATTATCATATTTATTGCTTATTACAATTACTTATTACTATTACATTATCATATTTACAGGATTAATACAGTCTGTTCAGAGATTTGACTGAAACATTTGTACTCTTTTGGCACAACTCTCCCTTGCACAACCATACCAGAATCAATTTGAATTCTCAACCATTTAGATTTCTCTTTTGTGCAATATGGTGCTGTCTATCCCATTATATTCTCTCCTGTGGGAATGTGGAAACATCTTCTGATCTCAGGCCCTTTGGGTGCTTTCCAGTATTTTTAGCTATTTGCATGTCACTCCAATGTGGTTACATACTGTTGCCTTCCTTTCTTCTTGTCACCTGTGCTGGATTCAGCCTATAACCATGGCCCCTTCTAGAGTTTATTGTTATTCTTCCCCTTCATGAAGGTGTTATGGTGTGAGCATTTCTATTGCAGTGGTATTATTATACTGGAAATCTGCCTTATCCATTTTTTTTATTGACTGCATAGCATTACTGGAAATGTATGTTCTGCTGGTGGCATAAACAGTGCTGCTGGTTTACATGATCTTTTCACTAGTGGTCAACAACACTGAAGAAATTTTTCCCTGGGATAGCTGTACTGGTAAAACATTTTCTTGCACAATCACATAAACAGCACCGAACAGCTCTTGTTAAAAAAACATCCTTTCTTCTGCTTGTTTTTTGTTGCAACAGGCAATCTTTCTAAGAGGTGCTAGAAACAAAACCCATCTATCATCAAGCAGAAATCAAGCACGTCCTTTTCTCTGCAAGATTTCTCCATTGCTTTTGACACTAGGAAAGGGACACACAGATAACAACTGCATTGTCCCATCTCCTACCACACATATTAGGACATTTATCTTGTAGCTGCTTTGAATGCAGTTTAATACACCCACACAGGTTTACACAACTTCTCCAGCACAGAGACCATGTGGCAGGGAGCTCTGCTGCTGCAGCTTGCTGTGGAACACAGCAGTCCTCAGGCCTCTGGCATGCTGCTACTTTCTCCTGTTTTCTATTGAGCAGCATTGCTTCATTTTCCAGTGCTTTTGCAATCGCCTCTGCAGTTGTCTTTGTTGCAGGATCTATTTAAATGCCCTTCCCCCTGCTCTTCCTTGAGGAATTCTGGTTTTCTTTTTCTGTCATTTCCAAAGATTCTGGATTACTTGATTTCTCTCTGTTTCAGAGTGCTCCTGTTTTTCTCTCAAGCTTTTCCCAGACCTCACTGAGATTTTCTTGGATTCTTTCTAATTTAAGAATAGTATCCATGTTTTTTTCCTCATGATGTTTTAGGAATAATAATGCATAGTGGCAAAGCTTCAAGAAGTGAATCTCTTCAACTTGCAAGTCTGCTTTCTTGTCCTCTCTAAAACCTGAAACATTCAAAAGTTCTATGTTTAGTGTTCTCAGTAGCTTGGTTGATGGAACAAGAGCACACTGAAGTGTCATGAGGAAAGCAAAACAAACAGTGCTTATCTGGAGAAATAAAGCAGCTGATCTAGACTTACAGAGTACAGATTTCAGTGTAGAAAATGAAATCATTGGCCACAGAAAGCAAAATGGAAAGCCAGAAGCCAGTTGTAACAGAAGGCTTAGTACAAGGGAGAAAGAGAAGAATGGTGTCACATGGACATTAAACATAGAAAATGAGTGGGCAGAGAGGAAAAAAAAGAAGTGATAGTCAGAACAGACTGGAGGAAGGGAAGCCTCCTTATTCACAGCATGAATCTGGGTCCTCTGGGGACCAGCTGGAGGAGCAGAGTGTTGCAGAAATTATCACAAGAGAGGACAGGTGCACAGCCAGTGCTGGAGACAAGAGACAGCCTTTGGGGAAAACCCAGAGCAGAGGAGAGGTCGTTCTGTCACAGCTTTTACCTGTCTCTGTCCTCCTGAGAAAGAGCAGAAGTGTGAGAGGAAGAAAGTGATTGAGTTAAAGGGGAATAATGTGACAGGCAAAGATGATGAGGAAGTAGAGTTCAAGGCAGAATAGGCACCAGGCAAGTCAGAGGAAGGAAAAGGAAACTGAGAAAGGGAGGCAAAAAGAGAAGTAAAAGCTGGTGGGAACAGCAGAGCACCAAGGCAGAAAGGGAACAGAATCAGAAAATCATGCAGTTGTTTAGACTGGAAAAGATGTTCTAAATATTCAGAAATCTGGATAAAAATTTTGAGACTAAAATTGCTCAATCCACAAAATATCATTTCAGAAAACTGAAACTATAAGGATAAAAGGAAACTGCTACACATCGAGCTGAGTTAACCTTGCCATAAGCAGGGACAAATGGAAACATCTGGGGGGAAAAGAGATACATTAACAGCAATATTTAACCAGGGAGCTACAGACTGTGTGTGATCTGTGAACTGCTAAGTGTTTGATGAAAGATAACCCTGTTTTCAGCTAATACCATCCTGCCATACAGGGCTCCTGCCTGCCCTGCAAGAGAGAGCTCCACAAAAATAACAAAAAAGGTTGGAAACCATTTGAGTGACAATAGTATATGATAATATAGAGAGTATGACAGAACTATATGAGCATAAAACAATGCACAGATGAGCAACTGAGATTGTGCAAGAAGTAGTGAGACAAATGTGGGTTTCTGGCTGTAACCAAGTGACCCATTGCCTTAGAGGCTGGAACACTTTCCAACTCAGCAACTGTTGTCAGCAATACTTGGTGCCAGAAACTGGCCTAGTGGAGCATTTTTAGTTTTTTCTTCACAAATTCCTTCCTCTCTTGTGTATTTAATATACAAATACATGTACAATTATTCTTCAAATACATGTACATTACCCCTTGTTTTTTGTATCAACGATGCCTTTTTATATCACTCATCTAGCATGTTCTTTAGTGCAAGCTAAAAGCCTTACAGGTTAGCACTAGCAGAGTAAAACCAAAAGATGGCATGGAGGGGAAAAAAAGACCAGAAGTGGTAAATGGAGAACACTGTTGAGTAGAAACCAAAAAAGTTCCAAGTGGATTAAATTCTCCAGAAATGGAGGATATGTTTGGAGTAGATTCAGTCAATACAATTTTTCTTTAAACAGGAGACAGGGCTGATGAAAAGGAAGATAAATTAAGGTAACTCTGAGTACTGCAAGACCAGAAGCACCAGATTGCAAATGAGAAATCCTGTGCTACAGAGATTTGAGAAAACATTGCACTCTTGGAAAGACTGAAATATTTGAAACATGGCCATTGTATAACCGAGACCAAAAAGGAAATTGTTCAAGATATTTACAATGTTTGAAAGAGTTGTTGATCATCCAATTTTCTAAATCAGATCTGAGATCAGAGTACTGTAGGGATCAGGAGACCCAGAACTCAGAGAAAGGTTGCTAGAAGTACAGTTTTAGCTTACTAAAGACTATAAGAATTAACTTGGCTGCAGAACAGCACTACTTCTGATTAGAAGTTTTGAAGGGAAGCCAGCCAATACTACAGAACCCCCTCACAAAATGAAGAAGCAGCACAGAACTGAATATTCAGAGGTAAAGTCTAAAAACTGCAATCAACGAGAGTGAATTTTCCAGAAGTAATGGAAGTGGCAGATTGAAAGAAAATACACAGTTGTATCCCTAAGAAGCAAAAACTATGCAAAAGCTCATCATTGACTACAAGTGTATTTAAAAGAAATACTCTATGGGAGGTTCTTTGTGGGAACTGTTCAAATGGCAGAGGTGTTTCAGGTGGGATTTGTCTCCTCTAACTGCAGCAGATTACAACAAAGGCCTCTCCTTCTGCCTGGGCAAGAATCCCATCATTGTTAACAGAGTGCTAGTCAATGCAGTCAGAACAGCTCCAGGTGTGATTCGACTGAGTGGATATACATCCCTACATCAGAATAAGAACTGCACCATGGACTACATTGACTGTATTGACTAGCTGTAAAAGAGGCCTTGGGAGACACCTTCATTTTGTCAGAAAAATCCAATCCCAGTCCCTGAAATACAATGAATATGAGTTGGACACAATTCTGCAAGCTAACTTTCAGTTGCTTTTTCTTTTTTTTTTCCAGTTAAAAAAACTGGAAAGCTCATGTCATGCAGTGAACAAAATATTCTTACTGTGAGTAAAATGTAAATCAGATGTAAAGGAAACAAATGTGAAAGAACAAAACACTGTCTTGCCTCCCATTGGGAGAGCTGAAACTATGGAAGAACAGGAGTTCATAAAGATAAAATGAAAGAGATGTGTACAGGAAAGCTGAAGAACACAAAAAAATACAGCAAAATAAGAATAGAATTTCTCAGGCCAGAAGGAATGTGCTAAAATGATAAAAGGTGTGTGCTGTTAACAACAAAACAAGTGTTGGAACAGATACTAACTCATATCTAAATATACTCCAGGAAATTCTAGATCAACAAGTGAAGATGTGCCTTGGATTTGCCAATGATGCAGGGAAAATTACAGGCTAAAAATAGATCACTTTTCCTGTTATTCTGTGCTCACACTATTAAAGAGCATCACTGCTACAATGGTAATCTTATGTCTAGTCCATAAAGACTGACACACGTACTACACCAACTGTGGTAATTACAGAAAATGGACCTTGATTTGATTATGATGTTAAATGTCTTGCAAAAATAGTATCACTTAAAGCACTTCAGGGCCAAAGTATCCACAACATAATAGTTTTATGGAAAATGTCATCAAGATTGCAACAAGGGTGTGTACGAAAATCTCAAGGGTGAACCACACTGTTATTTTGCCTTACTCTGAAAACAGACTGTCAGTTGCTGAAAGTTTAATGGGGAGAGCTTAGGTTTGTTGTATAGTTGGTATTATTAAATACAAATACACTGCAGATTCTTACGAGCTTCCCTACAAAACAAAAGAAGAAAAAAGAGGGAAATGTACATGACAAAAAGGTATGAGAAAAGACCACATAAGGCCACAGGGCTCTGCATATCTCACATAATTCAAACCACAGGTGAAGCCCTTCCAGATATTCCACATGAAGTTCTTCCCTATTTGTTCAAGCAATTACTGAACAAAGACAGTTCTCAGGAGAAACAGAGGTTGTCATGTGCTTCTTCCAGAACAGACAAAGCTTCTGCATCTCCTACAGTTTGAGACAGAGCAGGTCCTTGAGCAACTGGACAGCAGAAATGAACTGTGTGAGGAAAAGCAGATACTAAAGTCTGTCAGTTACTGAAGAGAATTTTTGTTGTACTGCATATGATTTTCTTCTAGATTATTCAAAGAAGAGAGTTATTTGAAAGATGAAAATCCCTGGCTTCAGTCAGCTGTGGCTAACAATGACTAGTAAGAGGAAAACTGGGATATTGAGATCACTGTATTTCCCTCACATAGTTTTTCTTTCTTAATATTATTTCAAGCTAATCCTGGTAATAAACATGATGAAAAAATGTCATTTTGCTTTGTGTAAAAGTCACAGATAAACACAATTATGGTAGGCTTGAAGGCTTCCTAAACAAGAAGGCTGTGGAATGGTGTGAAAAGGAAGACGAGATGGTTTCACCAAAGTAGCTCTTGATCTTGAGGCCTCAATCTTTTTTGAGATATTGAATGTTATAGGAACCTGAAGGTGCCAATTATGGCATCCATCATTTCTGGCTGGAATACTGGACCAGAAGCTCATCATGGTATACATGGCATAGACCATATGGTAATCAAGTCTCTGAAAAGAGACTTGTTATGAAAAGAGAGTTCTCTGTTCAAAATTGCACCAAATGGTCAATATGATTCTGACAAGATGATGCTGGCTGAGGGAATAATTGCTTTTCTGATGTTACCTGCTAGGGAAAGGCAAATCTCATGCTCTGGCTTTGGAGTTTGTTTTGGATTAGTCTGACCAGACCTTTAAAAGAAATCGGCCTCATATAAGGATTCAGCGTCCTGAAGGTAACACAATTTTGAACAGCACAACTATCCTAGAAATCATTAATTGCAGCTAATAAAAAAGTATGTTTTAAAATGAGCACAACTGCTTTTTCTGTCAAGCACAGATTGCAAAACTTACTAAACTGTAAAATACCACTTTGTTTCTACTGCACAGGCTTTGGTGGTGATTCTCACAGCTGTGAGAACAGCCCGTGAGGATATCTTGCGCTGATGGCAGGGAGGCTAACGACCCAATGCTTGTGCAGTCAGATTGATGCTTTACACTAACCCAGAAGAGGAATCCTGTGTCACTTGTACCAATGACCCCTAGAAAAAGTTCCAGCCTTCAGGGCTACCGGACAGGAGCCCTGAACTTGTTATCAGGCTCTTTATTTAGAGCAAAGGAGAGGCTCCATTCTACCAACAGAGCTGTCTGTCTGCAGAGGCTGTGTTCAACAGCTTTTTTCCTCTTTCTTATTTCCTCTGACCTAGGCTAATTGCTTCTTTCATCTACACAGAGATATCCTGACTCCAGAGAACGTCAATTAGCGGATTTGTTGATTTTGCCCCCCCTCCCCGTCATTGAGGAATGTAGCCTAAAGGAGTGGCTCCTCTCTTCCCACGTGTTGGATCTAGTTATCAAGTGACCTCAGGACGTGTTGGATCAGCTTATTGAACTGATGGGAAACTAATTATTTGAGAGGATTTGTGATTTCTTTTCTACCAGATCAGCAAACTGATGTAATTCACCATGGACTGCAGTATTGGTACAAATGCAAGAAAAACTAATGTTTAGGGATGGGTCAGAAAGGAAACCACCCATAAGAAGTAGCTCCATCACGAGAATATGTGACATAAAACTGCACCTCCAGCAATGGTGGTTTTTTTGTGATGTTAAGCATTATATTGTATCTCTGATTAAACAACATTTTAAAAGTAAAGTCACAGACTCCATGAAATAACCTCATCCAGTTTGACTTGTTTTGACAGAATACACAGAATCAATCCTGACAAACACCACTTTGTGAGGAGGTTTGGGGTGGGGCATCTGCACCTGGGATGGGACAACCCTGGATGTACATACAGACTGGGGAATGAGAGGCTGGAGAGCAGCACTGTGGGAAGGGATGTGTGGGTGCTGGTTGATGGCAAATGGAATATAAGTCAGCAGTGCCCTGGCAACCAGGAGGTGCAGCTGTGTCCTGGGATGCATCAGGCATAGCATCACCAGCTGGCTGAAGGAGAGGACTGTCCCACTTCTGTGCTGGTGTGGCCTCACCGTGAGTCCTGGGAACAGTTCTGGTCACCATAATATAAGAAAGACATGGAGCTATTAGAGAACATTGAAAGGAGGCAACAAAGATAGTGAAAGGCCATGAGGGGAAGTCATATGAGGAGCAACTGAGATCACTTGGTCTGTTCAACCTGAAGAAGAGGAAACTGAGAGGAGACCTCATCATGGTCTACAGCTTCCTCACAAGAGGCAGTGGAGGGGCAGCATTGACTTTTTCTCTCTGGTGCCCAGTGACAAGACTCAAGGGAATGGCATGAAACTATGTCAGGGGAGGTTTAGGTTGGATATTAGAAATAGGTTCTTCCCCCAGAGGGTGTTTGGGCACTGAACAGCTCCCCAGAGCAGTGGTCACAGCACCAAGCCTGACAGAGTTCAAGGAGTGTTTGGGCAATGCTTTCAAGCACAGGGTGTGATTCTTGGTGTTGTCCTGTGCAGGACCAGGAGTCTGACTTTGACCATTCCTGTGGGTTGCTTCCAACTCAGGACATTCTATGGTTCTATCACTGCAGTCCATTCCCTGCTTCTGAGGCTTTGTCAGGTGCTATGCTTACGTGTAGTCCTTTTTACTCGGCTCATCATGTTTGTTGTCAACTCATACCTGTTGGGAGAGGTGTGGATGGAATTCTCTGAGTCTCATTCAATGAATGTTTCCCAACACTGTTTTTAATTAATCCCATTTAAAGGGATTCCTTGTTTTGTGGGCAGGGTTCCTTTGCCCCAGGAATTTTAAATATTTTGATTATGAATACCTTATTGAGACGAAATTATTGTCTTTAAACATCAATAATCTTACTACTCCCTTGGTACTCCCTGACCCTGAGGGAGTTGCTAGGAAAGCTACTGTCATGGGGAGGTGAAAGAGGAAGGAAAGAAGGTTGGGTCAGAATGGAAAAACATGGGAAAAATCTCAGTGGAGCTGAGTCTTCACTTTATCCCAAGGTCCCAGTGATGAGTGGTTGATATATGGGTGGGAGGGCTCTGCCTCACACACAGATTAACTTGTTCCACACCCTCTATCTACTTCCCACCAGTGTCGGGAGCAGCAGATGGGTCAGGCCCTACATGCAGAAAGCAGAGAACAGTTGTGTCAGTGATGGTCACCACTTCAACAGTTCAGCTCTTCTGGGGAAAAAATTGTTGGCCAGATGGGAGCATCTGATGGATTTCTCTGAGTCTTACAAATCACACTGAGCAATTTCACATTTGGAGTCATTAGCTCATTTTTATAGTAAAAGAGAATGATGTGAAAGGTAGGATGTGTAGTATCTTAAATTATGCATCCAGCATAAACTGCTTTCAAAGGAGATTTTTAGTCTCCTTAGCAATCTGACTTTTTTTTAAAAAGTTATTTTCTAGTCTCTCTTTTAAGAGCATTCAAGCACTTACCTGACCGTAGAAAAGACATTGCGGAACTTTGCAGAAATTCTGTCTGTGATTTTTTTTTATCAAACTTTTAGACCAACTCTGAAACAACAGTTTTACCTGTGGAACCAACAGCAGCCTTCAGGAAGAAAAACTGCAGGCACCAGCCTGCACAAATGCTGCAGGTGTGGCTTCCCTCATCCTCCTTGGAGTTGGTGAGTTCTGTTCCATGAAATGGTAAAACTCTGGGCTCCCAGAAATCACTAGGAGTTCAGGGTGCGTTGAACCTGGCAGGATTAGCATCTGCTAATACATTTCATGTGATGATTATTTAAAATAAAATACATGAATCCCTGAACAATGGAGTAGAACCGAGATCCTCCATCACTCCCTGGATGAGCTTCATATTCATGAGACCTGCAAGTCATGCCATCACCCTACAGCCCAATAATTATATTTGCAAAATAATGTGACTTCAAAGGGGGAGGAGGAGCACCTTCAGTATCCTCAGAGAATAGTCTCGGCTTCAGAATAGCTTATAGCTTGGAGCAAAAGCATTTTCCTGGGAAGAGAGTGACATGGTTTTAAATGCCCTTCATCCTTGAGGTTCCAGAGGTTTCCTGTAGTGTTCATGGTGATGACTCTGGCACAAACCTGCTTGTTGTAAGTTATACAGAAACGAAACTCGCAAGTCCTTCTTAGGTGTGGCCTGAATGTGGCCGATTTTTCCAGCCTCTGTGGCACTTGGAATAATGCCTTACCTGCAAATCCAGCCAGGCTTGGACATATTTTAGATACCACACTCTTGGTTTTACCAAGATGGCAGCAATTCTAAGCATATGCAGAGCAGCAAAAGGCTGCAAGGCAAGGGACTGGCAGAACAGAGTTGCCTAAGGAAGGCATTTGGCGAAGCACATGTTGGGATTAGGCAGGATTTATGCACCTAAATCCTACCTAAATACCTAATTTATGGATCTAGGCCAATATAAGTCTAGCTGTGCTGCCTGCATTTCTCTGCTAGAGAAAAAAATGATTCTGCATGGTGAAAGGTATCCACTGCTCTGGAGATCAAAAGCACTTGCTCTATGCTTTGCTTTGGCTGTGTGGGGAAGCATCAGGACATGACCACTACCACCTCAGGAGCCCAAAATGCATGTGATTTCCCCATTGCTGTTGCCAAGCAGCTTTCCACAGCCCTTCAGAAGGAGTCATTACTCACTTTACTCATCACATAAGGGCTCTTGCTCTTAGGAGAGAAGGGAACTGTTTATAGAGTAACTTGTGTTTTTCCCAGCGCATCTTATCTCAGATAGCCTATAAATCTCAGGAGCTGTCAGTGGTGAGTGGAAATGAAGAGTATTGTTGGGCAGGAAGGAATTCTTGTCTCATATCTAGTTACTTAAAGATGACTCCAGATCTTCTCACACGTTCATTGCTCTTCAGGCCTGGAATATCTTGTGTGAGGCTACTGGGATTGAAGGCTTTGACCAGATGGTGTGGTGGGGACCAAATCACACAGCAACTGGTCTGTCAGATGTTATTTTCCCCGAGGTGTTCAGAATGGGAGAGAGCACAAAGCTGCTGCATGGAACACAGTCAGCTGT
>NW_008652111.1:0-779 GCF_000695815.1 Acanthisitta chloris | reverse complement strand
CTTCCCACCTTCTCTGCTTATTCAGAAAGTGTTTTTGCAAGGCAACACTCCCTTCGAAATACCAGGGCCACAAGAGTTCTAGTAATTTACATTTGTCATGTGTAACTTGAAGGGGTGCACGGCTATGCCTAAATGCACATGCAATTGGATTACTCATGTGAATAAAAATATACCTGGATGTGGCATTTAGTGCCATGGTCTAGTAACGACGGTAGGGTTGGACTCGGTGATCTGTGAGGTCTCTTTCAACCAGGCCGATTCTATGATTCTACACACACAGGCACAGAGATTCGCTTTCACAGACATGGCTTTTACCTGAATTACCAGCTGAAACGCTGAACTAACCAGTGAGAACACGTACCCAGATCTCTCTGGGAAGACAGACACAGAGTGCAGACAGCGCGGGAGGAAAAACGTGGCATCTCTTTAACTCTTTACCCGTCCTTAGCGAGCTCTGCCTTTCCCCCGGAGCCGAAGGTGTGAGCGAGCGCGTTCAGCCCGGAGGAAATGGAGAAAACTTTCCATTTCCTGCAGTGCCGCGTGTCGCTTTGCTCCCGACGGGCACCGCAGCCTCCCGAACAGCCTGCACCGCGGGGGAAAGGGACGAGGGGCCGTGCGGGGAAAGGGACTGATCGCCCTGCGGGGAAAGGGAACTGATCGCCGTGCGGGAGGACGCGGCTCCCCGGCAGAACAAGGCGCGGATCCCCGAGCGGGAGGATGGGGCACTGATCCCCGGCAGAACAAGGCGCGGATCGCCGAGCGGGAGGGCGGCAGGCGCG
>NW_008652110.1:836-1091 GCF_000695815.1 Acanthisitta chloris | reverse complement strand
AGATCACCAAATATTTCATTACCATTACCATTACCTTTTTCTTTCATCCCTGTGTTCAGAAATAGCCAGGCTGAGGTTGCCTCTGCTTTTCTTCAAAGATGGTGAGCTGCAGTGGAAATCCATTGCCACTTTTCCCAGTGCATACAGTGATGCTCATGCAGGGCATCCCCTGACCAGTGTGATGGGAGAAAAAGCTCTGATCATTCAGCACAGGGAAAAGCAGCATGCACAATGGTTGGCACCTGAATGAAAGCT
>NW_008652110.1:0-770 GCF_000695815.1 Acanthisitta chloris | reverse complement strand
GGTGTCAAAAGATGAGCTGACAGGGAAAAAGACTGGTCTGGCTGAACCAAGGGATTTGGTTGGTACTCAGGATGAAAACGAAGAAAAAAAGAAAAGAAAAAATGAGTGTATCCGCTTTGGAAGAAGGGGCAGGAAACTTGAGAAGGAGGTCTTGAGGTTATACACGAAGAAAATTGGAAGGACCAAAGCCCAACTAGAACTTAACCTGGCTGTTGCCATGAAAGACAAAACAAATGATTTTACAAACTCATCAACAACAAATGGATGGCTAAAGAGAATCTCCATTCTTTATTGGATGTAAGAGGGAAACATAATGAGGATGAGGTAAAGGCTGAAGGAACAGTGAGGATGTAAGAGGGAAACATAGTGAGTATGAGGTAAAGGCTGAAGATCTTAATGCCTTCTTTTTTGTCTTTAATAGCAGGACCAGTTGTCCTCAAGGTACACAGCTGCCTGAGCTGGAAGACAGAGATGGAGAGCAGAATGAAGCCCCATGATTCAAAAAGAAATGGTTAAACCACAGACACACACATGTCTGTGGAGCCAGATGGGATCCAAAAGTACTGAGGGAGGTGGCAGAAGATCTCACCAAGCCACTTTCAATCATTTACCAGCAGTCCAGCAGACTGGAGGTCCCAGTTGACTGGAAATTAGAAAATGTGATGTCCATCTACAAGAAGGACCAGAAGGAGGAGCTGGAGAACTACAGACCTGTCAGCCTGGCAAGGTAATGGAGCAGGTAATGGTGCCAGGGAAGGTAATGGAG
This sequence comes from Acanthisitta chloris, assembly GCF_000695815.1. NCBI lineage: Eukaryota > Metazoa > Chordata > Aves > Passeriformes > Acanthisittidae > Acanthisitta > Acanthisitta chloris. The sequence continues at coordinate 4 of NW_008652110.1, read as the reverse complement.
CAGA
>NW_008652109.1:31799-32476 GCF_000695815.1 Acanthisitta chloris | reverse complement strand
GAGGTAGGGTGCCAGGGAAAGGCAATTAAGTGCAGGAATAATTATACTCGGAATAGTTATGAAGGCTCTGCTTCTATTTTTGAATAGTCTGGGGAAATTTCCCAACAAAGGGATTCCCCAAAGACCCGTGAGGTTGAGATTGCCCTCTTCCTCCCTACTCCATCCCTTTGTACCGAAATCTGGTTAGTGTGAAACAGGAGTTCTGAACGAGGACATTTGAAGTGTGGGGGAGTCTTTGTCTTGAGTCATTCTGGCAGGGAGGGAAAGGCTGACTTACCAACCAGTCGCTGTCTTCCAGCACGACTGAGCTGTGATACAGTGACATCCAGCCCCCTGGCGCATCTCTCTTATTACCCCAATCTCCCAAAAATGTTCAGGGGGGAATGTGTCATCTGTGGAACCTCTCTGTCCGTGAGCTGTGAGTCTCAGTCGTCTGGGGCTCCCTAAAGAGAAGCGATAAAGCCTTTTAGGTTTGCAAACAATAGTGAGCTTAAAGAGCAAAATGGATCAGAAAACCTGTTGGGGTTTCGTGCCAATACTCTGTGGCACAGAAGCAATAAGTCTTTCCAGAGCTGAGCAGGGAGCCAATTTTGTGGCTTCCTCCGGGCAGGTTGTTCATATTAAGGGAAAACCTTGGGCACAGCTGGCAAAGGTTGTTTAGCCACATCTCAGCAGGA
>NW_008652109.1:25063-31786 GCF_000695815.1 Acanthisitta chloris | reverse complement strand
CCCCTGCCTCTTCCACAGGGGAGGGCAAGATGCATGGGTGGGAGCTGCCACATTCCCACCCTGTCCATCTGCCAGCAAGTGTTGGCCCCATCCCCATAGCCTCAAAGCTACATTTGCTCTACACCGGAAGGAGAGGGACCTCATGGTGGTTTTAAAATGTGGTGGCCAAAAGGACCACCACTGGTACTGCTGTGTGGAGGGGAGGGTGTGTTTCCTGTTCTTCTGAGGCTGCAGGAAACATTTTGGTATTGCTGTCCAGCTGGTGGTGATACAGAGGATTTGGGTCCTTGGCTTTCCTTGTGATCCTCTCTGCTGTCCTAACAGGGGCAGGAGGTGAGTGGCAGCACTGAGGGGCATCTCAGTTCCTAATCTAGTGAAACCGGTAATCCTAGTGGGCTGTGGCAGCACTTGGAGGGCTGGACTTAGTTGACCAGGCTTCTCCAGGCAACTGAACTCCTTCCTAAATGGGAGGTCAGAAATGGAGATACAGGCTGCTGGGAATTTATACATCAAGCCCTGTTTTGGTTAGTAGCTTTGCTCAGCGTTTATAAGATCTATTCCAGTCTGAAATAATGCAGTGCACTCTGCTCTTGCTTCTCCTGTCCCGCAGGACAGGAATAGTTAATACCTGAGAGAGAACTGCAGGGACTGCATGCAGTTCCCCACGTGCTTCCTCAGATGGGGAGTCTCTGCAGACTTCAGGATGTGCTGAAATGGGACATGTGCCTCATCAGGGTCCCGTCAGACTGCTGGGCAGCACAAATCTGCTGGCAGAGCATAGAAGCATCTCTCCAGGCTCTAGGGTATCTAAGCCTTGCTGGTTTTGCAAGTAGGAAAACAATGTGGTTGAAAGCAGGGGGAGAAGGAGAGAATTGGTCTCTTGCCTCTTTTTGTCTCCCCAGGTGCTTTTCTGCATGTGGGCTATTTAAGTGGTTTTTTTCCCTTCTGCCTGCTTAGAAGATGCCTTGTTAGCATTGTGTGAACAAACCAGAGATGAGAGAGTATAGATCAGGATGGACGAAAATTCCCTGTAGTCAGTTTTTCCTTGGCCTCCTCAGTGCCATAAGGAAATGTTCATTTAATTATAGGCGTCAGGGGTAGAAATAACTACATTAAGCCCTCAAGGGGAAGCTGATGGCGACAAGCTGCAGATCAGAGCGCACAAAAGTTTTTCCGCTTGCTCAGCATGGGAAGAAGCTCCGGCATTTTGTGGGTACCTGAGTGAGCAGCTGCAGCACTGGTAGCCCTGCTGCAGGGCCAGAGGGGAGTAGCTGCAGGGAAGGTGCTTCATGCCTCTCAGCTGGCACTCCGGGTGAACTTGCTCCTCATTCTTGCTGGCTATTTGTCGAAACCAGGACACTATTGAAACACGTAATCCCAAAAGAATGGAGAGAGGCTATTTGTCAGCTACACGAGCGCAGCCTGCACTGAGGCAAAGCAAACACGTGTGTTGATTTGTTCAGAGGGCCAGGGATGCTGGCAAGGAAGATACACCCTGCTGAGGCTCAAATCAGCCCCACACTGTCCCTCTGCCTGGTTAAGCTCTGTCATGGTTAGCAGGGTTTGGATGTACACTCTTGTTTTGGGGATAATTTGTTATGGTTGGGAAGCACCTTTGCAGCCCTCCCTCCATATGCCAGTTGCAACCACTCAGCTCTTCCTGTCCTGCCTGATGTGCTGTGAAGGTAGCCAGGAACCTACATGTGCCCTGTGGCCATCCAACCTTTGCATGAGCTGTTATTTCCTAGGATGCATGAGGTTGTTCGGAGAGTGGAGCCTCTTGAGAGTGAGATGGCTATGCAGCATATGAGAAGGTGGTCATCACTACTCTGCTGCGGGGGCTGGAGTGCAGTGTAACCATTTTGTGCTCAGTAGTGTGCCCAGTGAGTTTTAAAGACCTTTTGGGATGTAAAAGACTTTTGTTATATCTTTACAGGCAGCTGTGTCTCAAGGGAAGACCCTCCTGCATCTGAGGTAGCGTTTGCTCTGCCTGTGCAGGGAGGCTTTGAAGATGAAGCAGCCCTAGACCTTTATTTGGTGTGCTGGATATCAGACTGAGCACCATGGGGTACATGGTTCAGGTTGGGACAGAGTGAGAAGAGGAAACACAGGCCTGGCGAGACAGATGAAATGCTTTGGGCCTACAAGAGGGCAAAGAAATCTGTGGGCTGTGGTTTTCCCCTTAGATCAGTGGCTTTCATCCTGTGGTCTGTTAACCCCTGGGGGCCCGTGGGTTATTTGAAGAGGCCTATGAAAGGTAACTGAGGAAAGAAAATTCCCTTCTGCTAGGTACAACTGTCTATCCGATGCTGTTTCCCCGGGGGCTGAATCTCTCCTGGCCCCAAGCTAGGAGCTGCCATTGTCGATAGAGAGAATCGCGGAGGAGAGCAGACGTTGCCGCAGCAGAGGAGGGAGGTGTGAAGGCTACGAGACAATCTGGGGAGGGAGTGAAGACAAACAATCTGGGAGATGGAAACCAAGTGAGATTGTGACTCCCGGCATGAATGGTTGAGCGAAGGGGGAAGGACAGGCAGGCTCGTTGGAAGTTGCTGTGACCTGCTTACATGGAGTCTCTCATGTGCAGATGGGTGGTGGTGTTTAGGGCAGTCCTGATGTTACTGAATGTAAGGACAGGAGACTTGACTTGTGTTGGTGCTGCGCTGAGGATGCCCAGCAGCCCTGGACCTCAGGCCCTTGGTGCACTTGTGCTGGCAAAGGGCACATCTGCAGTTACCTGCAAAAGCAGGTGCATCTCTTGGCGGCACCTTGCCATTTTCCGTGGTTATACCTGGACCTGCGTGCTGTGGATGTTCTTTGTGGAAATGCCAAGGGAGCAGATGTTGGCAGTCCTTTGTGAGGTAGTGCCCACTCAGTACGTGCAGACACGCACACTCTGTAGCCTGGTGCTGGAGCTCTCTCATTATGCTAGCTGTAAAGTGCTGTAAAAGCTTAAAGATGCTGGCACAGCATCCCTGTAAAGAGCTGTCCAATTGCAAGGGCTTCTTCATTTGTGTCTCTTGTTGGTGCAGGTGGGCAAGTATGTGTTCCCTGCAGACCCAAGTGCTTTTCCCATTGCTTTCTAAAAGGTACTGGAGCTATGGGAAGGTGGATGGTTTTCGAGGGACACTTGGTAAGGGACCTAGTTCCTGGCAGTACCAGAGGAGTATGGCAGTCTGATCTTGTTTTCTGAAGCCCTAATTGGAAATGATCTCAGAGATTAGGGACACGGCTGGATGTGTAAGTAGTCTAGTGTAGCGTGGGAGAGCAGCAGTAAGGCCATGTGGGAGCTGGACGTGGAGAGGTCTCTTAGGTGGAGTGTCCCTGCATGGGTATGGTCAGTAACTCGGAATTAGCACCAAAAGGACTTGCCCTGGTACATGGTTATCCCATATGCTCCCCTGCGCAATTTGTTGAGGGTTTGGAGTGCAGAGACTTCAGGTGACTGTTTGGGATTCAAGATGGACATCCCTCAGCTGAACATTTTCTTCTCTTCCTCTACTGTCCATGGCTGGGACCCTTTTTTGTTATTTAAATTACTCTGTGTTTTGTTACATTCTGGAAGTGGCCTGTGCCGTTGGCTGTTCTGCCCTGGGGCCTCTCTCCTCTCTGCCCTTGGGCCTTGCTCCCCGGCCTTTCCAGACGCGGTGGTCTGGGGGAGGGAATATCCCTGGCAGATGCTTCCCTCATCTGGTCATTGTGTTTCTGTCCCAACCGATTATCAGTAAATGACCCATTCCTGACCCAGCTCTCCTAGGAAATAACATTGTTGGGTAGCTCCTGGGTGTGGGGTGAGCTTGAAAGGAAGGTCAACGGTAGCAGGGCCAGATGGACATTGTTGTGGCTGCCGCATTGGCAACACCAAGATGATCTGGCCCTCCTCCCTGGTACCCATTGTGCAAGTGTGCTTGGGTGGTGGAGTGCAGGCTCTGCTGGCTGGTGATTGGAGACAGGTAAGTCAGAGTGTGCTCCAGGCAAGTGTTCTTTCCTTCCAGAGGCTGATTCTGCCTCTGTGGTGTAGCCACAACATTAAGGAAGGGGAGGTAAAGCCAACCTTCTGTTAGGTAAACTGAAGAGCACTCCAGCCTCTGTACAGGTCAAGCCAATGTGATGACATCTTAAGGGATGATTGTGTTTCCTTGGAGAGAAATTGAGGTTTACTTGTTATTAATTAAAAAGCAAAAATTTTTTAAAGGCTGTTTGACACAGTCACAGCCAGACTCCATTTCATCTCCCTAAATCCCTCCTCTCATTTCATCTGGACTGAGAAATGACTTATTTCCTCTTTCAGTTCTAGTCCTATTCAATAGGCCAGTTGGGAGCTTTTAAAGAGCTGCCCTATCCCAGGGAGAGGTGGCTTGCTTTGTGGCAAAGGGATGAAGTGATTCTTGGTCAGCTAATGTAGAAAATACTTTGGGGTTCTTTTAGAATTGTTTAGAATTGTGAAACTGCTCTTATTCACAGCAGTTTGGGAGAGAGATGGCAGATATTCTTCCCTCAGATTTTTTTTTGTCTGCCGTTGAGTGAAGCTCCCCCATCTCTTTGTCTGGGGCTGTTGTGTTGAATCCTCTGCTGAGCTGAACAGAGCAAGCTTCTCCGTTTCGACTTGGAACTGTTTTCTGAAGGGCCAGTGGGGTCAGCAACTAGCAAACTTGTTTCATCTGTGTATCCTCCTGGCAGGCTTTGTTTTCAGTGGCCTTGGAAAGGTAACACTGCAGTATTTTTCCCTGCTGTTGGAATTACCCCATTCTGCTCTTCGTAGAGGTGAAGCACCTTTTGCAAGGTCAGCATTACCTCCACATGTCACCTTTGTGGGTGCTAGCAGTGGGACAGCTCTCAGTCAGCGCGGGAGCTCCCGTGCTGGTTTTGGTGCTCTCTCTCTGCCTTTGTTTCCTCTCCCTCCTCCACCTAGCTCTCCCACTTTCTCTGCTTTCTCGCCCCTCCTCTGTCTGTTCTGGGGAGGGTTTTTTCTCCTGTGCTCGCAGCCCTGCCGTTTCCCCGAAGGCTGACTGCCCTCTTTAGCATGCAGAGCCTCATCTCCTCCAGGTTACGCAGAGGTGCCGCAAAAATAGAAATGAGAGACAAACGCCCCATTGAAGCAGCTGGCAAGCCCTGGCTCTGTTCCCTACTCCCTCCCATCTACAGTTGCAGGGCTTTATTTGTTTGTGTTTCTTTATTCCTATTGCTTGATCTGCCTTTTAGAATACAAAATTGGGAGACTGATGGCTGATGGAAGTTGTCGAATCCCCGTTCCCCATCCTAGGAGGAAAATGGCTTGGCACTGAGCACTTGGGCATTAGATTTCCTCTCTCAGCTGTGCTCCCCTGCCTCCCAGCTCAGCTTGTGCTTTGATTCTTTCTTTGCCTTGGAGTTGACAGCTGCATTGAGTTCCTTTATGAGATGCTTGGAAGAGAGGGGGAAGGTGACAAATCTTGGGTCTGCTGTTTGGCACCCCGAGCCTTTCAGTTTTTGCTGCTGGTGCAGAAGATAGGAATGAAGTGGTGTCAAAATGCTGTCTGGAGAGGTACTGATTTGTACCGTGGTGCGATGGTGCTGTTAGCCCTGTGGCATTTGGGCTGGTGCCATCATGAAGCTTTCCCCCAGGCCAGTCTCTGTCTGTGGATCAGGCCCAGAGATGTTACTCCAGATCCACCCCAGGAGAAACCTGGCTTGCTCAGGCTGTGCATGACTCATTCTTAGGGATGAGGTGGTATAGTTTTATCTTGGGTCGAGGACAACACAGCATCCCAGTAAACCAGATAAGGCAGCTTAGAGGGTTTTAACTGGGTAAATACTTCAGAGTTAAAGGAGGGTAAACAAACTCCCAGCATCTGAGTTTCCCACATGGATGGAAGTAGCTCTCTGGATGCTCAGGTTCACCTGCCATGAGATGTCTGTTTAGAATTGGTGGGGTGGGCTGTGGCTGAGCTCTGGAGGCAGCCCAAATGGGGTGTAGCTGTTGGAAACAAAGGCTTCAACCAGCCTGGGAGCTAGTGCAGTGTTGCATTTTGAGGCTTTGCCTGCTGCCCAGGAGACCCAGAGTGTGTTTCGTAGTGTGGCTGGAAAGCTGAGGTGCCACATCAGCCATGTGTCTGCTAATGGGGGTCGAGAAACTGAGGCATTGGTGTGGATAAAGAGCTTACATAGGATCCAGGCAGTCAGTTGCCGTCACAAAACCGCCAAATATTCCATGTGGCCTTGGACCTGCCAGGGTCTTTCCTATCCCTTTGCTCTCCTTTGATGGATAACTTTGAGAACAATGTTTCTTTTCTCCTCCTCACTGCTCTCTGTCATGTTCGCTTAAGCTGTAAGCTGCTCAAGACAAGCACTCTCTCCGGTGGGCTGCATGGGGCTCGGCAGTGCTCGCTGTCAGTGATGCAGGTGTCTTGTGTCAGCCTTGGAGGCCCAGTCTAAGTACCATCATGTTTGAGCCTGCTGAGCACTGCTGCCTGCACAGGGGCTGCCTGGCCAGGTCTTCCTAGATCCATACTCAGACACAAGGCAGGTGTGAGCTCTCAATTCCAGCTCTGGATTTCACTGTGCGTGCACGGCTCACAGAGAGCTGGCCATCCCCAGGGATACCCCGAGGCATTTTGGTTGGATTCATGATGCTGCAGTAGCTTCTTTCCCCTTTGATACTCTGCCTCTGTTGCCATTCCCTTTCTGTTGCTGTGCAGGCCTTAGCTGATCTTGCCTTCGATCAATAGAGCAAAATAAATGGGATTG
>NW_008652109.1:1088-25026 GCF_000695815.1 Acanthisitta chloris | reverse complement strand
AGATTAACCACTATTGCATTTTGCTCAGTTCAGAGAATAGTGAGGAAGGTGGAGAGGGTCAGAGCAGGCAGAAGACTTGACAAATGCATTTCTGGCTTCTAGTGTTCCTGACACAGGTTTGGCAATCAGTCTGGCAGGTGAGCAGCAATTCCCAAACTTTTTGTGCCAGCAAGCCAGTGTTTTCAGTGAAAGCACCAGGACCAACCCGTCTGTCCATTGCCCCACAGCTCATTTTACCACTTGCTCTGGTCTGTATTTGTCCTCCTGGGATGTGGACTTGTAGGACACAGTGGTGGGAAGCAACCTCAGGAGGTTGCCTGGTCTGTGCCCTTCCCTGGAGGCAGTTCAGCTCAGCTTAAATCATTTCAGACCATGTGTATCCAGATCTGTGAGCAGCATCCAGGTGATATCTCAGCAGTGCTTTGTGAAATCTCTGTTTCTAATACTTCAAGGCTGTGCAAGGATTTTCACATCTGCATTCCAGTGATATCTCAGAGCTGTTTCTAATACAGGAGTTTTTCCTCTTAAGATGTTTCTAATGGATGTTTTCCTATCTTGTATCAGAAATGCTTTGTGCTAGCTCTCAAGGGGATGACTTATCACTTTGTACTATTTCTTTTCATAATATTTCTGTTATTCCCATTCTCAAGATCACCTACAGTCTTTCTGTGCAGTGAGGATGTCTCCTCGCTTTGTGCCCTTGGCTAATTTCATTACCATGTTCCTAATTTTTGTTCCAAGGTCACTTAGGAAAATGTGAAAGAACAGCAGATACGAGGACAAACCTTGAGAAATTCCACTAATAGCCTCTCTCCAGCACAAGCCTCTGTTGTTCTTTGTATAGCCGATGCCTTACAGTTTTCCTGCTAATCGGTGTCTTTTCCTGCCTCTCTTGTAATTCTGCATGAGGCACTGTATCAGATATTTGACTGAAATCCAGATGGATTAGATCTGCTGCATTTCTGTTGTCTAGAAAATCACTTATCAAAGAAAAATACCAAATTAGTCTTCATTTAAGCTTATTCAATTAGTTCAGTTCAGTGACTGGTTCATTAAGAATTGAGAAACTGAGTACGAGCTGAGAAAGCGAGAAAACTTGTCGTTTTTTCTTCTGATCTATGAATAAAAATCAGCTGTGAGAGGATGAGATCTTCTAGTGTTAATGTGCTGAAGAACAGAGGGCTGGGAAGCAAATGGTTCAGTTCACCCAAATTAGTTACTTTGCTTGCTTAACAAAACTGTTTTAAATGTAAAACACGTTTTAGTAATTTTATTTTTTCCTTATGTCTCCATATTTATCATGGTGTTTATCGGCTGAATAAAGCCAAGTTCCAGGTGCTGTTTTCTTGCATTTTGATTGAAGTTCAATATGCATGTGAATGTACCTTGACACAAATCACAATTAAAGTCTCATCTAGGAATCAAGAGGTGTCAGTCAAACCGTCTGATAGATAAAATGGAAACAACAGGGATATAATGTTGAAAGAAAAGGGTAAAATGCACTTGCCTTCCTGGTTAGCATTAGATGTTTGTTGCTGTCACATTTCAGTTCTTGCCTGTGATGATCAGTCCTTCCTTATGAAAACCAACAATGGGAATGCAAAATGAAGTTCAAACCAATGACTTAAAAATAGATTTTCAGCGTACTTATTTAAAGCATAATTAATATTGGTGTTGTAAACAGTAATGGTTTAAATCAGTCCCCCTGCATATAATATAGTTGCTGATCAGGACAGTCAGATAGGAAACTGTCACTGTCTTTACAGGGCCACAGTTTTATGGCTGAGTTATAAGATGTTCCACCTCCTCTCGAGGATGGGTGGGTGATTAACAAGGCACCCTGTCCTTTCACAGAGGGGAAAAACCCTCAGAGAGGGTGAACCATCACTCCCATTGAAGAGAGGTGCCCCAGGCTGAATGGCTGCTTGGCACTGACTCCTGGATGCGAATGCTCCTCTGCACAGTTGTGGATGTTTCCCAAAACACCCTAATTTTCCTCATCAGCTGAAAGCACAGCCCATCTGTGGGGCAGGTTACCCTGAAGGCAGCAGGTTGGTTTGGCAGGAGCGGTGAGTGTCAGTCCTATCTCTGATGTGGGTTTACTGTCATTATACAGGGACCTTGTGCCTCTGCCTTGCCTCCTCGGAGGACCCAACTGCCGATGGCCTCACCTCAACTTCCCTGCTGGAGTTTGCCATGATGTCCCACCTGGAAGCCATGAATTCCCATGAGCAAACCAGCCCGGAGGCTGCAGAGCCAGATCTTGCCCCTGGCTCTCTGCATGCTGCCCCAGGATCAGGCTTTGCCAGTGAGGAGAATGAGGAGTCCAAGATCTTGCAGCCCCCACAGTACTTCTGGGAAGATGGGGGAGAGCTCAACGACTCCAGCCTGGACTTGGGACCAGCAACAGGTAGGTTATTTTTGCCCCATTTTTCCTCCCCACTCTGCAGGGACTCTGGGGAGGCGGAAGGATGCAGGATCTGTCTTCCTGCTTCAACACAACTCTTGCTAAGAGGGCCTGAGATTAAACGTCAGCTCTATTTTCTCACCTCAGTGCCTGATGTGTCCCCAGTGAACCCTCAGCAAGCACAGGCTTTAGAAACTAAGTTACAGCTGAGCCTTTATTCCTGAGCTGCTATGAGCTGGGAAAAGTATTGCCTCCATCTAGTTTCCCATTGCCTCATGCCCTCCTTTCTCTTTCACCATTTTATTCTCTCTTCCCTCTCCCTTCTTTCTGTTCCTGTTTATTAAGTGCAACTTTAAGGTCTCAAGAGCCCAACTCAGAGATCAAGGCCGTCTTAGCATTTGAGACCAAGCTGGGTTCCCTGGGTCAAATTCTGGTTTCCTGTCTTGGTGACTTCAGTGGGAATTCAACCCAAGAGAAGACAGTGGGTTTTCTCCTTTGGGCAGCTGTCCTTTTGCCTACCCTGTCTTGTTACTTACTGAGGAGTCATGGCCAAAGTGGGTTTTGTTACCATTTGAGTTTGCTTTCCTCTGTGAAGTGTTTTTTGAGACCCATGAGTCCCCTCCTCAGTGGTCTCTCCCCAAGCCCCTCATTGGCTTTGAGATGCTCTCAAGGAGAACGATGGGAGGAAGGAGGAGGAGCCTTGCAGGGTTTCCAGTAGCTTAGGAGATTATTTCACATGCTCCTGCTCTTAAGTGTCATGTGGGGCATGTATTAAGTGTTACCCAAGGGCCAGGCTTCAGCCTTACCCCTCCTCCCTTATCCGGTATCGCTGCCTCCCTCTCAGCAGGTCTGATTGAGGTCTGCGATTAGAAAGCACAAGTCTTGTTTTATCTTCACTCTTATTTCTGTGACCTTAAAAACCACCTGTGCTTACACAGGGCTGAGGGCTGCTGCAGAGCTATGGCTCGGGCTGCCCACTGGGGCACAGTGCACGCTATGTGGGGCAAGGGCCATCCCAGCTTAGGTCTCCAAAGCCCTTTACACACTGACATTGCTGCTAAACTTATCTGGCTGTGCTCTTGCTACTCTGCAGCTCCTTGGCCCCTGGGGCACTTGCAGCCCTGGCCATGGGGCAGCTGTGCAGATGCTGGGGGCGGATGGTGCCTGTTCCTGCCAGCGCATCCTTGGGACATGCTCTGGCTCAGCCGCTCTCACGCACTGGCAGTGTGCTCAGCGGCGCTTTTATTTGTGTGCCAGCAGGCACCTGCATGTACTCACAGATCTGGACGTGACTTGGAGAACAGCATGTGCTTGTGCATTGAGAGCGAGATGACTGGGTACCGAACCCAGCCTTGCCTCTTGCACGTGCCTCTCCCCATTTGCATGCAGAACATGCTCCTCTCTCCTTCCGTTCTTGCCTGCAGTACTTTCCTCCACGAACAGATGTGCTCTTTCAGCTGTCCTTTACACATACCCTGCCCTATCCGCTGCCCAGATAACTGCTGCTCTGCTTCCAGGCACTGTTTCTTCCCCCTGACCATTGCTGTGTCCAGAGCTCATGTCTCAATGGCATTTCAGAACCTTGGTTAATAGAACAGTTTGAATTATTCAAGATCTGGGAGCACATTTCTACTTAAAATTTAATTAGAAACCTGTTGTGTGTCATTTTACAATAAAGGATATTGTAATAGCATCCCTAAATTGGGCAGCCTTCTCCTGTCATGCGAAGTCTGTGCACGAGAGATGCACACAACCAATGGATCTTACATGCTGCATGTGTGACAGATGCCATGTGATACCTTGTGGAACTGTGTGATGACATCTGTTAGGTTATTTTCAATGTAAAAATCCATTAAACAGTTTTAAACAGCTGCTGTTTAAGGGGAAAAACTGTTTATGGTATAAGTTTGCCTTATGTGGGATTTCTTTCTGTGAAGTGTAGCCCAGCACAGTTGGTAGCTCTGTCCCAAGCACAGATTGGAGACCCTGCATCAATCAAGGCACAAAACAGGATTGCTGTATTACTAGAGAGAGAAAATTGTCTGCTGTGAAAGGAGACCTGTGCTGGCTTCTTTCTGTGTTTGGTGTAAAGATATTGGGCCTGAAACTGGTGGTGGTCTTGCAGACAGGTCACAAATCTTGGGATTTTGAAGCTGTGTTAGTCATCTCCCCTTTTTTGTATGTCCTTCTGAAGTCTGCGTGGGGAGACTCCCCTGCCTTTGTGTGACTTCGAGGCTACAAGAGCTAGAAAGTAATAACAATCTGCAGCTGCTGCTCTCTTTTTTCTTTTTTTTTTATTTTTTTTAAAGCTCACTCAAACATCCTTTAAAAATATTTCTGGAAAACATGTGGCATCTAGGGCCACCTGTTAGTCCATTAGAAAGTGAGAACAAACTCCCACTGGCAGAGCACAGCGCAGCCTGGGGCTCTGGTTCTCCTGAATAATGTGCTTTTGCTGATTTATGCTATGGAACAGTGAATCTATATTGACATCAGTGAGCACCAGCCTGTGGAAGGGCCCTGACAGTTGTCTCATTCTGTCTGAGGGTGCACAGAAGTGTACACTTGCATGTGTGCTGCTCCATGCACAGCTGCTACCCAGGGGAACTGCATGTGGAAGAGATGGGTTATGTTTGGTGGGAATATGGATGCCATATCCTCACAGAAAGAAGCAGCATATGACTTGTACTTCAGTCAAAAGGCAACTCATTGGAGCAGTGGAACTGTTGTTTCTGCATCCTTTCAGGCTTCCAGAGAACCTGAAAGTTTGTAGGTTGTAGTTTGGGTTTGGCTGCTTTGCTTCACCTTTGGTAGCAAATTGGCCTGAGCTGCAGATTGACTCTGAAGAGAGAGTGGACCTGCAGGGACTCACATCTGGCCTTTCCTGTCTTCCTTTCTTTTCTTCCTGTGTTCCCCATCTTATTTTGCACATAGGCTTCCAGTCCCCCATGTGTCACACTGGATGTCCTGGATGACAGGATGCAACATCTCATCTAACTTTAGGGCTAGAAGATGGGAGTTATTCAGACTGTATGTCTCTTTGAGTGCCTGATTTTTAGGTCAAGAGTTTTTTTGTGGTGTATCCATCCTGGAGTACTCCCTGGTTTGCACCTCCTGGTGTTCTCCTTTGTCTCAGTCAGAACACAGTGCCCCACATGTTCCCTTTTCAGTGGAGGCTCTAGGTTGAGGCAGCCTAATCATTAATTGCTGGGAAATGTGGGTTCCTGAAAACTGATACAAGACTTGTGAATGCCTAGTGAATAAGAGCACTTCATCCCTCTCCTCCTTTGCCCAACAGCTGAGTGTTCAAAGATTGGAGTGCATCATCATGTATTCCAGTGTGATGGTGGGCTTGGAGCTCCCTTTGTTACAGTCAGGGTCTGCTCTTTTCGCTCCAGGGTCCTTGAAGACCAAGGCATGACTCTGCTGAGAGCTATCAAATCTTATCAAGTCTTACAGATTGGTGATTCACTAGGATGGCATGTGGTGCTTTGGGGGGGCTGGGGGAGGAAATTGTAATCTTTTAATTATTCATAGTAATTAGTAGAAGGGATTCCCAGGAGAGCTTGGATGAGGGCTAGCAGGGCACACAAGTTAGAAGTACTAGACTGTATTCAAAGAAAAGGAAGTTTTCTAACCAGCTAATGGTATAAAATACCTTCCACTCCCAACTCTTCTCTGACAGTGAGGTTCACTACCTTCCATGGTGAATTACTTGCCTCTGGCCAGAGAGATCCCAGTATCTCTCAGCCTTGCTGAAATCTGCTGCCTCTTCATCCAGACTGACAGCAAATCTGCAGTTCTTAATACCATCTTCAACCCAAGCATTAATGAAATGAAGCACCTGGTAAAGACTGTCTACATAAGCAGCTTAGCGCTGAGCAGCCGCCTGCCCGAGCTCAGCTCCTGGATGCCTCTTGTTTATGCCCTGGTTTAGTGTGCTGTGACACGTTAGGTGATGTGTCTCAGGACAAGCCATTTCAGTCAAGACATTGCTGGCAAAGGTTGACCTGTGACAGAGGGTTTCTCTGTGCATAGGGTTATTCTGGTGCAGTTATCCCTTACTGACTCTGTTTGGGTGAGAATGGCTTATTCTAGCTTTATTGCAGTCCATACTTTGAGCAGGAAAAACGTGTATGAGGCTATTTGGGAACATCTGAGCACTTGGTGCCTGGTCTCTACCTTAAGCAAATTCCAACCATAATGAGACCTAACAACTTTGCTACCCTTGGTCTCTCTTTTGACTGCGATGTCTTTTGTATGTGTAAACCGTCTTGGAGTTTCAGATAGTAACTTCTCCTAGCTATTCTGGGAGATTAGTATATTAGCCCCAACTGGCTCAATTCCAAGACCAGTAATTGCATTTTGCCTCTTTGAAATCTCCCTGCAGTTTCAATCAGCTGGAGTATGACTTTTTGCAGTAAGCCTCACTGCTCTATACTGCAAAACAGGGAGCAGATACAGCCTCAGACCTGGCTGTGTTTTTAGCAGTGAGTAGAGTGCATCTTGTGCTTCCCAAAGTTGGCAGGTGCTTTAGTATGAATGGTGCTATCAGGCTGTGTTGTTGTTGTGGTGGGAGCCCAGGAATGTTCTTGTCTTCATTACAGTGCCCTCCAGTTATCAGTAATTCAATCACTGGTTAACATGATCTTCCAGTTTAATCCAATAAAGACCTTATGGTTGGGTTATGTGTACTAAAAACAATAAGGATCACCCTTTTCCTGAGCTGTCACAGTTGCTTCAAAAAGTTAATAGCAAACACAGGGTAGGGAACCTTGTAGGGCAGTAACTGAGACCAGCTCTTCTGAATGAAGGAAAAGCAGAAATGTAATGAATTAAATGTCTGGCTGGGGAATCATGCTTTGGCACAGTGCCGTGTCTTGGCCCATCTGGTGTCAGGGAAGTTTTTGTATTGATTTTGGAGGAAGCAGGGCATTGCCTGAATGGCATCTTTTGCAGAGGTTTGAAGCTTATGTTCACCTCTCCCAGGGAAAATCATTTCCCCAGGCAAAGGAAATGCATCTGTTCGACCCAGACCTAGGTCTGCTGGGAGATGCAAAGGGCAGGATATGGAATGGCAGGAGGATTGTGCAAGATGGTTTCGTTAGTAAACAGTCTTTGTAAGAGGGGTCTTTGTAAGAGAGCTTGGAAGGGAAAGGCTGGGGGATTGGGGGAGGCAGCTGGATGCTGCAATATGAGTAATATCACCACTGATGGAAAGCATTAAGGAGCATAGCTAAGGATGTGGTGGCAAAGAGGTGAGGTAGAGGTGTGGAATTTCATATTGGTGAGCCAGACTCCCAAGGGAATGGTGTGACTGAGAAGGTCTGGAAGAGTATGTGACATGGAGCTGGGGCTGCCTACTGCAGTCATCTGGTCCATGGCTGCTAACTGTTTGGCCAGAGGTGCTGGGATAGTTTTGTGTATCCAGCAGAGAGTTCTCCTGAGCTGTCCCACTCTGTGATCAGGCTGTCTCCATCATGGCTTGGCTGCTCTTGTTTGTGGCTGGAAAGGGGTATGTGGCATGTGCCATGTCTGTGCGTGGTCAAAAGCTCCTCTTGTGCTCCAGTCTACTGCTGATCTTGGTGGGAGATTCATGGAGCAGACCCTGGCAGGGAAGGAGCTGATGGTGTGTGCAGCTACTACCTCCTCCCTTCTCAGGCACCCTTTGGTTTGGCAGTGCTCTGCTTCCTTGCTGAAATTAGATGAACTGATGAACAACCCAGGCAAATCTGGCATTGCAGCCAGCTTCATAATGCCTGTGTCGTTTATAAGAAGACTCTACCCCTTTTCTGCAGCAGGAGCACAGGCCACCTGCATCTGTCTGGCCATTCTGTTCCGTGGTTGCTGTTTCTCTCCACAAAAGCTGGTGGGAATCGGAGTGAATAGCACTGGCATAGGTAGGTGGGAAGGTCTGGGTGTGCACTGCCATGTGTCCAGAGCATGTGAGCCAGGTGCAGAGGGTCTGCTGAAGGTAGAGGATGACCAGGTGGGCCAAGAGAATCGTAGGAGACCACTTGCAGAAGGGGAACTGCTAGCTGAATGGTGGAAGAGCTGCTAAAAATGGGAGATGCCTTTTTGACAGGAACTAAGTGTCTAGCTGAAAAGTCTGGAAGGAAGGACTGACTCGTCATCATTGACATCTGGATGTGGCACTTGGGGATATGGTTTCGGGGGGATTGTGGGGAGGCTGGGCTGACAGTTGGACTAGATAATCTTGAAGGTCTCTTCCAGCCTTGATGATTCTGTGATTGTCCCTGAACCTCTGAGTCTGGGAAGTGATCAAACCCCTTTGGTAACTGGATTGTATGGAGAGCTCCTTGTTTTAAGGAACACAAACCAGCACAACTCTGACCAAAATGCCTCAAATTTCACTGTTCCCCATGCAAATCTGAGTAACAGCACTTTCAGGATTTGAGGGGAGTTGAGTTTCTAATCAGTGGGGTCTAATGAACCAGACAGAAGGATGGTCCCAGCTTAGCATGCAGGATGGTGGGGAAACTGATGACAAGTGAGAATGAGTGTGAGGATTCCTGTGTCTGCATCTACCTTGTTCATTTGCTAGCCCGGAGAAGCAGCTCAGGTTTCAATCTTTGACTGCCATGTAAGACAGAAGCCTGCTGGGGGAGAGTGGGATGGGTACTCCCTGAACTTTCATTGCCCAGGAGAGATGGCAGAGGCAGCAATCCCTCTGGCATCCTTAGATGGTGTTGGTGGAAAGGCGTCAATGACCGCACCATGCAGGGCTTTCCCCCACGGGAGCTAGCTAATCTGTGACAGAGAACTTTAAGGAAAGGTTGAATGTGTGACTTCAAAGGAGAACTGACAGGCTAGGAGCATTTCTCATTCCTGTGGGACAAACCCCATGCTGCTTTTTCGTGGTTTGTTTTTTTTTGCTGTGCCCATCTGCCAGTTCATACTCTCCTCCAGGTGGGAAGAGGAGCAGGGAAGAGAGGAGGTGCAGAGGAGTTGAGAATAGCTGAGAGTGTCTTTAGGCGAAGGAGATGGCAGATTGGATTGCTGGTCCCTGAAAATAACATCTCATTTGACAGGGCCTAGTTTTAAGGGGTGAAAATCCTCACTTTTCACCCACAGCATGTCAGGGCAGGCAGGGTTCCTGATGAGGTTTCTCGTGCAAATCCTGAGTATCCCTGCAGCAGGAGGAGTAGCAGAGCCTTGGGAGAAGGGCTTCTGTCTGAAAAGAGTCCCAACCAAACCTCCTCAATCCCATGGTCCATGGCTGTTCCCACTGTTATCCACCATCTCTCTAGCAAGGCAGTGACTGTGTCTGCAGACACTGGGATATGGACCTGTTGGTATGGCCCTTTGGGGGAAGATCAGTGCCAGGCGGTGGAGGAGAGATGTTGTTTTCTGTCTGTGATGCCACTGATTGGTCTTACCAGCCTCCTTGGCCTTTGGGAGAGCATCACCAGGTAGTCTGTTGGGAAGCAAAAATCTTTTAATCCTCAAGGTCCTTGGGGACGACCTCAGTCAGGATGGTGCTCTCTAGTGAAGCCCAGTGGCAAAACCATGTGGCTTCTGCCTGTGGTGGTCAGTAGATCTCAGTAGCCTTTTTGCAGACAGAGCGGGTAGACAGTCCCCACACTGTGACTTCAGAGGTCAGCAGCTGGAGCATGCTCATCTTTGGTCAACACCTGGAAGGAGCTGTTGCCAGCATGAAGGGAATGAACTGTGGCTTAGGGAAGCCACTTGCCAGCTGAACATGGGCATCTTTCCATCTCCTGCTTGGGGTGGATGGGGCAGTGTGTTCTCCGCTCAGGATGGGTGGGGAGGAGCATGCAGGAGCAGAATGGGCAGTCCTGATTGCCAGGGAATATCCAAGGAAATGGGTGTGTTCACTGACATGGCCCTCTCTGCTTGGGGTCTCACACCCACTCTGGCAGCAGCAAGTGACTGATTGGAGTCAGGGATGCATGGAGGTTTTTTTGTACAGATCTCTGTAAGGCATCCAGACAGCTGCTGCCCACTGTGTTCAGTAGAGCATCTGCTTTGGCAGGCAGGAGAGAAGATGGGAGCCTTGGGGATTTCAGACAGTCACTTAATAACCATAGACGGGGTCGAGAGCTCATTTCTGGCTGCAGAGGGATCATCTTCCTTCCCTTTCTCAGTGAGAATGTGTTGTGCTTGTCTTGGGGAGAAAGATTGGGATGCAGAATCCTGAAATGAAGCTCCATGGGTGTGGGCAGTTTCTCAAGAAAGATGAAGGCTGATTTATGCCTGCTGGATTTGTGCCTGCCACTCTGAGCTAAACATGTCTGATTTTACAGATACTTTCCTTATCCTGAGGTCCCATCCCCTTGCTAGCTTCCAGAAGACACCACTGCCTGCTCTGACCTTACATTTGTGAGGTGCATCTTCTACTTTATCATCTACATTTGTCTAGCTACAACACATGCATTTGTGATCAGAGCCACAGAACAACCAGAGGCTGAAGCTGGAGGGAGGGGAGTTAGATTTGGCTGCTGTAGCAAAACAAAATTCTTCCTTAATGACACAGGAGTCTCATAATGCAGATGTTTGTGGGATGGCTTTTCTGCTATGAAGTACTGTACAAACTAAAATTTGCATTTCAAAGATGCCCAGGTTGATTCAGGTTTTGGTGGTATGACTTGGGTGTGCCAGGAAGGAGGATTTGGTTTTCTGTGCTTTAGTTTCTCTTTTTTAGTATTTCCCTATCTAGTATTTCCCATTTGGCTTGTGGCCGACTGCTGCCACAACCCCATATCTTTCTGAATCCCATCTGAACTGAATCTCTGGGTCCCAGCCTGACTCCTAATGCTCATAACCTCAACTTAAAGATGCCAGGTGTCAAAACTGTTACTTATTATTGCCTGTGAAAATGCCTCAGGACAGAATGGAGTGGTGAGAATGAACATGCAAATTATCCCTTGGAAACGTGGGTTCACTGGGATGGAATGGGGAGCTGGAAAGTGCACTCATTAGATGGGATTGTTCATTGCAGTGACAGGCTGCCTGTGCTTAGAGGGTCTCTGCTATTTGACCCCATCTGTGGCTGGACACATAATGGGGCCAGCTCTCAGCCTTTCAGAGTCCTTAGTTACTTGGGATGTGACATGAAGTTTTTTGCATCTCTTTTTAGATTATAGCTTTCCTGCTACATCTCAGAAGGCCCTGCCAAAAGGGAATGGAACACAGGTGAAAGACAACTGGGAAACAGCCACTGTCCAGGCACCAGCAGAATTTGTTGAGCCTGACTTGCACACACCTTTCTCCACACTGGAGGAAGAGGAGGGGCTGCTCCCTATAGACCACTCAAGAGGGGGAGTGGAGATCCTACAGACCTCTGAGCCAGAGGTTACATCTTTGGAACCAGTGGACCAAGAAGACTCCTTTTCCCTTCTGTTTTCCACAGCCTCTGCCAGGCCAAGTATTGTAACTGAGGCAGCCATAGGAGGTCAAGAAGAGGACTCTGTTTCTCCAGGCTTAGATCTTGGGAGCAGCATGGGACCAGGTCTTCTACCTGTGTCCTCTATTTTTTCTACTACTGTTGCTGCAAGATCTCCCAGTGTTTCAGAAGAACTCTTTGAGGTGACAGCTGGGGACATTTGGGCTGCTGGGGGAGCAGATTCAGAGCTGCCTGTGACTACCACAAGAGCAGAGCTTGCTGAGACAACAGTGGAGGCTGTTGGAGAAGAGCATTCAGCCAGAGAGGAGGTTGCGGAGCCCACACTGGGGTGGGAGATGCTGGAGCCCACAATGCCAACTGAAATGGAGCACACAGTGGAAACACCCGTGGGGACACCCTCTCCTGGAAGCATCTCCCCAGGCACCCAGACTCTTTCTGGGCATGAGCAGCACCCCACTACTTCTGTGTCTCCATGGGATAAGGCTGATGAGACTGCATGGGATCATCCCATTTGGAATGACACTGAGTCAGCCACTGAGACTGCGGCATCAGAGAGGAGCTTGTCACCACAGGCTGGGGATGCTCGCATGGCCATGCTGCCAACAGAGCTGCCCTGGGACTCAGCACAGGTAGCACTGGGAGCTGAGAGTGGGGTGGAAGGTTGCAGTGGAGATGTTTGGGTGCTTTTCTCTTGGGGGACTGTTAAACCCCATCCCTATGTCTGACTGGTGGAAGTAGTTTTTCCTGTTCACCCAGCTAAAACTGAATTTTGGGGGAGAGGTTTTCAGAGCACTTCTTAAGGGTATCCATCATCCTTGGTGAAAGCCTTGCCCCCTCACATCTTCCTGGCTGCACGTAATCCTGCTTCTGATAAACACCCTCCCTCTGGGGCATGCACAGTAAAGAAAGCTCCTTGTTTGTTCAGCCTGCATTATTGGAAGTGTCAGGACAAAAACGGCCCCAAGGATTTCTGGAAAGGGAGTGAGAAGAAAGTGCTATTTTTGCTGCTGCTGCCTGCAGGGACCAGATGCAGAGCAGGTGGAACAGGGTACAGCAACCTGTGAGGATGCTGGTCTAGGGGAGCCTGTGGGAGAGGAGGTGTGAGGTGAAATGCAGTTCCTGAATCCAGCAAACTGGCAGCTGGTTAAGAGAAGATACGTAGCAGGACCTGATGGGTGAGAAAGTAACAAGCAAAGCTTTTAATTTTGTTCTTTCCCCCATGGAACTCAGGAGCCTGAGCAAGTGAGTTAGTCCCTCTGTGCATCCTATCCTGCCTGCAAAGTGCTGCCCTGTCTCACCAGTTTGTACAAGGACCACAGAGGCTCCTGGTTAGGTTTTGTGTTAAGTGCTGATAAGGCTGCAGGCTAGAGAGCTTCCCACTGAGAACCTGTGTCCTCCTTGAGTCTGCACAAAGGTGGAAGGTAAGCTGGGCTGTGGCAAGCTGGCACAGAAACTTTGTCCCTGCCCCATGCACTAGCAAAGAAATGGTGATTCCTCCTTAGTACAGAGAATTAGAGAATAGTCACATACTCTATTCTACACACACATTCTTGGGGGTGTGGCACAGGTGCTCCCTCCTGTCCCTTTGTGTACCCTAGGCTTTCAGCAGCAGAGCTGCATTCACTACCTGAACCCAGCTGTCTTTGTCTTGTCTCTCCAGGTGATCTGCAAAGACTGGAGCAACCTTGCGGGAAAAAATTACATCATCCTGAATATGTCGGATAACATTGACTGTGTAAGTCAGTCCAAAGAGATTTGGTGGCATGGGGGGAACAGTGCTGAGAGGTGCAGGGAGGCAGACACAGCTCTTGCTGTCTGCTTTCACTACAAAACATTTTAAAAGCCCTAAATCTGAACTCCCCTATAGAGGCTGTGAAGAGAAGGGGAGGAGGACAGAAATATTCCTGCTCTCCAAAAGGGAAAAGAGTGGGTGGAAAGAGATGATTTTGCTCAAAGTCTAGCACATGTCAGTCCCATATTGGATTTTCTACTAACTTCTGGCTGCTAGTCTGTGCCAGTCAGCACCTGGATTGTCATGAGACATGAAAGCTTTTAACATTGCACCTCTTACTGGTAGGAAATGTGGCGGGATTGAAATGCAATTCTTCTTCCTTCTCTCCTTTTTCTTCCGTTCCTTCCAGCATATAGTAACAATCCTCTGATGGCTCAGAGGAATAGGTAGGAACTCCCCATTTACAGTGTGCATGGTTAAGTAACAAGCAGCTATCACTAAATCTTCCTTAAGAGCCTCTTCTCCCCATCCTCCTATCTTGTGTGTTATTTGGGTCTGTTAACTAGCCATGCTCTGCTAATCCAATGCCTGTCCATCCATCCTCATAAAGCTTCAGTTAATTCATGAGCCCAGAGTCCCCTGTGGGTCCCTGGTAAAAGGGCTTGTTCACTTCTGCTGAGCCTTTTATCAGCCACTTAAAAACCAGTTGTGAAAGGCCTGGGGTCAAGGTGCCTTTCATAATGCTAAGAAATTATTATGAGCCTGACAGCCTGAGATCGAAATGTTTCGTCAAGGAACTATGTTCTGGCCTTGTGTATCAGCAGTCCTGCTTTCTGGGGCTCCTGCTCTGGGCAGAGGCAGCTGCTTTTGTTACTGCAGGGTGGCTCTGTAGCACTAAGCTATTGCCACTATTGCTGAGTTCTTGGTTGGTTTATTTTTGTGGGTTTTTTCTTTTTTTAAGTGAACTTTTTGGGGACAGAGAAAATAGGGAAATTCCTATACAAGTAAAGCATGCTAACTGCTCTAAGAGTAGATGAAAGAAGATGAAAAGTCAGTCTCTTTTCTCCTGGTTTAGGCAAACCATTTTGAAGGGTTTTAAGTATCTCGGCTACAGTTCACAATTGCAACACAGAAAAGCAGTCCATGAAAACCAGAGTCCTGCTGCTCTGCTTCCTCCATGTCCTAGTCCCCATCGCTCTTTATCCCATATCTGTGGACTTTAAATGCTAGTTAATTTTGTAATACAGAGTAGCTTCCTTCCTGTGGCCACTTGCATATGTGCTGTTTAAACCACTGTAAGGGCAAGAACTGAAAAGCAGATGTGCAGATGTCTCTTGATCAAATTATGTCTTCGCTGTTGAATCCTCAGTTCTGCAGAAGGAAGACGGTGCTCTGGGATAGGCAGGGCTGAACTGTTTTTCTACTTGATTTCATGTTTCAAAACATATTTCCCAGTGAATGATTTGTGCTGCACTACCCTTATTCAAGGGGACATTTGTCGACATACATATTTAACATGAGCATCGCTTCGTTCCCTGCATCCCATTACCACTTTGCATGAGTGAAGCTGAAATCAAGCTCTTCTCCTTCCCACTGATGTTGATGCAGTTGTTTTCTACCTGTGGTAATTTGCTGAGTTTGTCCACCTCAGCTACTGTTTGCCTGTCCCTTTTGTTTCCTGGTTTCTGTATCTGAGCCCTGTGGTGTTTGGGTTTCCAGTGTTGTGAGGGAGAACCTGTGTTGCAAGTGCTGTAGTTTGAATTCATGTGAATGGGGATTCCTCATGTATTTCTGATGCTTTGGTGCTGTGATCTGGCACAGTACTGCATCCCACTGTAAAGCTGAGGGTCAAGGAGACTGCTTAGTCCCTTCCAGAGGGTTGCACCTTGAGCTTTAATATACTTTGTAGCACCAGGCTTTTACCTGCTGCAGGAATGATGTCTGTATTGCTGGGTTAATCTGGAAACCCATTTATCTTCCCTGTGGGCTCTGGGCAAGGAAATCACTTCAGTCTCTCTCTGGACACGTCTCCCACTCAATATACCTGGGAATTTTGCCCAAGTGAGAACTGCAGGATGTGACCCAACAGTGGTACCTGGCTACTCATTGAGAGGTGACCTCCACCTTGGCACATGTGTTCAGGCTCCTTCACTGCTCTTTTCTCACCATGGATAATTTATCAGTGTTCTTTAACCTCTGCTTTCCCCATTATCAGGAACATCTCACTTCTCTCTTCCTCCTGCTCCTGGGCTCAGCTGCCACCCCTTCCTCTGTATCCCACAGAGGAGAGCCTCAGGCTGGCACTGGGGCTGTGAGCTGGAGCCTCAGCTGAGCATCATGGTGCTGCATCATGGTGCTGCTTCCTCGAGCAGCTCCTCCTGCCTCCCCGTGCCCAAACCCATTACACTGACAGGCCTGTGTGATTCAGGCCCCAGTCATCGGTGTCTTTTCCAATTAGGCCATTTTCGGCACAGTCCTGTGCCTGTCCTGAGCGCTTCGAATTGCCATGGTAACAAGAGCTCTCCATTTTATTAATCATCTGTGTGGCCTTCAGGTTGGCATGGCAACTGGAGATAAGAATAGAAACACAGGAGTGAGAAAGCAGCAAAGGAGCCTGCTGAGGGATGACTGGAGCATGTCAGGCTGAGCAGCACCCGCTGACCCAGCACTGACTGTGGGGAAGAGCCTGGCTGCTTCCTTCTTGCCTTAAACGATAATGTCACTTCAGGATCCCTGCGTGCCAAGGGAGCTGGGCTTGGTGTGGGACATATGGCAGCCACAGGAGCACAGGAGGAGGGTTGGTGCATCAGGAGATGTATGTGGATCCAGCCTGGGGCGCTGGGGCATGCAGAGAAGGGTTGCACCAGGTTTAACACTGCTGACTTTTGGGCATGCCTGGTGCAGGGGTCCTGGCCCTACCAATCCTGCAGTGTTACATCTGCCCTGTCCCCACCATGTGCTCAGCCAGGTTTCTTTCCTGTGGCAGGAGGAGTTTCGGTTGGAGAGGGGTCCCCAGCTGTTGGCACTGGTGCAGGATGCCTTCTCCAGACAGGCGGATGGACTGCAGGACCGCTGGCTGATCTCTCTGAGCAAACCTAATGAGAACGACAAGCACTTGCTAATGACACTGGCGGGGGAACAGGGTAAGTGCTGGGAGAAAGAACCTTCCTGTGATGGGGGGGTGTATTTAAGGGGCTCCCAAGTAGAGGTGCTAAGCCATGTTGGAAGGAGCTTTTGCTTTCCAGTCCATTTCATCAGTTCCCAGTTCTCATTGGACTTGAAGGATGGAGAGGGGCTGAGGACATAATGCTCTTCCTTCACTTCTCTGCCTTCTGACTTCTCCCTTACTACTTGCACAAAGCTCTGTCTTCTGCCCTTTGCTCCCTCCCTGGGCTGTCTTCACCCAAGCATCTGTCAGCTTTCTCCCGATGTTTATGTACTCTCCTCCATGGCAAGATGCACTGACAGGATACGACAGCCTGCTCTTGGTTCAGTTCCTAACCTATCAACTTTTAAGTCTTGTCCGAACTAGGACAGTTCTGATAATGCCTCCTCTGCATCCCCAAAGAAACCAAAGCTGACAGTGAAGGTGGGTTGGACTGAAAAATTTTATCATCTCTTTATTCTCATTTTGGTGTAAGGGTCCTTTTCCAATACTGCCTCTGCTGCCTGCATAGTGACAGAGACTTCAAATGTTGATATTATGACCTATGTGAATTTGCATCCATGACTTTTTGGGTGCTGCTGCTCCCAGAGCAAACACAGATCCTGAGAACTTCTGTGGCAGTGGGAAGGGTACCTAGGCAGCTCTGGTACCAGTTCATCCCTGGATTTTTTTACTCCTTTAAAGGATATTTGGAGGTACCCTTGTCTGTGGTCCTTGCATCCTTTCAGCCTCCTAACATAAAGCAACAACGAACAAAAACGTGTGTTCCCCTGCCTCCATCCTGCTGGGGATTTCAGGCTGATGAGTATGTCTGACTGAGTAACCTGAGCTGAGAGCAGCACTGATCTCTTCTTCTACTTTACAGGCGTTATCCCTACAAAAGATGTTCTCATGGCACTGGGGGATGTTAAGAGGAGCTTAGCCGAGGTAAGAGCCTGTCTGCCTGCATCCATTTGTTAAGACTGGCTATACAATTAAAATAAGCAACTTGAAAACTGGGAGCATATCTCAGTCTAACCAAGTGCTGAACTCACAGCAGGCAAACATGAGTCAGATGCTTGGCAAACTCCCTTCTCCTCTCTCTGGTAGCTGCCAGGCCATCAAATGTCTGTTCCCTTTAAGAAAGTAACCATGGGCTGGTTATTCCCTCCCTGTTTTTCCAGCTTGGTTGTGAAACTGCTTTTCACACATTCATTTTGTTGGGATACTCAGTCTCATCCCTTCTATACTATTGTCAGTGGCAATGTGGGTGCTGCAGAGCCCAGATTTGGCCCTGCACACCCTGCAGCTGTTTTGCATACATTAACTTCTCTTGACATGTTCACACGCCTTCTGCAATCCCAAGGTCTACATTTCACTCCTTGAGACAACTGCCTACACAACGGCAGGCAGAGGACCAGAGGCAGTGGATGCCAGACTCCTCTGCCAGCTGCCTCTAGCTCTCACATATTCCCTTTTAACCCTAGGCAGCTTGGAAGAGGATAAAGGTGAGGACAAATTAGTCCAATGATCTCTGGTTTTGCACCTTAGGCCTACAGGATAGGTAGGTACTGAGGACCTGATTCTGCTCAGGAATTTTGTGCTACTAGAGTAATTTTGCTGATCCTAGCAATAGGGTTGGGCCACTGTCTTGCTGTCTGTCTGCTCTCAGGTTTTTCCCTGAACTAAAAAACTGGTGCAGTTAGACAAAGCAAATTAAGTGCTCAGTGCTGTATTGATTGGCTTACACCAGGGAAAGTGCAAAAAGCCAACCCTATAGAAATTGTGTGACTGAAGTATCAGCACCTAGAACTGTCCAGAAAGAAGGATTCCTGTCAGTGCAAGGTTTGACTTTGCCACTGTGACCCCATGTTAACGTGAGTCCTACCAGAACAGGTTCACCACATGCCTCCAGCTCTATCAATAATGAAACACTGCTGACTGCACTGACCTTATGCTAGCATAAGATTGGAAGGAGGAGGAAAGATATTCTCTTACACCTGTCGTACTTACTATTGAATTAACGTGTAACCTGTTTGAAATCTGCCAAGTCACTGGGACCAACATTGGGCTGTTTGCTGACAGCCACAGGGGGGTAGTTTCTAGGGCATCCATTCCTAGGGTTTTAGGATCAGTGGGCAGCTGTCCACTTTCAAGACCTCATAAGACCACCATGCCCTCTTAGGACCTGAGCTTTAATGGAATCCTATTCATTGTGGTTACATTCTCTGCCAAGCAGTCACCAAAGCCTCAACACCCATCAGTTGTCCACAGTTTGTTTTGGGAACTCTTAATCTTGGGCAGTTTCTCCCATGAAAGCCTCCTTGTGTTGCATGTAGGTGTGATCCTTGTGCAGGTGATCATTTGCTGATATGTCAGCTTTTATGGAAAATGGTGTTGTATTTAGGTATGTACCTTCTAGTCATCTAGGACAGTGTACTAGATTCTCCAATCCTGGCTTTTAGCTCCTTTCCCCACAGTGATGCTCTTGTACTTGGACCGTGGAAGGTCTGAACAGGATCTCACCTGACTAGAGGCCAGGACGTTTATTGTACTGCTTTCTTCCTTCCAGATTGGTATCCAAAACTACACAACCACCACAAGCTGCCAGTCGCACCCCAACCAGACACGCAGTGATTATGGGAAACTCTTTGTGGTACTGGTGATCATCGGCTCCATCTGTGCCATCATCATTGTGTTGGGGCTCATATACAACTGCTGGCAGAGACGCCTGCCCAAGATGAAGAACATGGTGAGCACTGGATGGGTGGGGAAGGTGGCCAGACTCTTACTCCCTTGGGATGGAGGGGATGGGAAAGTTAAGAAGGACACTGTTTTCCCCTGTCCATTTATGGGACGTAGCTGGATACCCTGCTGGAGCAGCAAGAGCATTCAGGCATAAGAGATGCAAACCTGTCTCTTGCTGTGCTTAGGACCACTGTGAGGGCTGGGCTGGGAGAAAGTTTACCTTTTCCCACTGATCCTCCAAAGTTCTTGGTAACCCTCCTAGTCTGGTCTGATTGTGCTTCTCAGCAGTATTAAGACATGTCCTCCTTTGGCTCCATTTGTGTTCCTCATCCTTTGCAGTCACACGGCGAAGAGCTGCGCTTTGTTGAGAACGGCTGCCATGACAACCCCACCTTGGATGTGGCCAGCGACAGCCAGTCGGAAATGCAGGAGAAGAAACCAAGCGTGAACGGTGGAAACACCATCAACGGCCCTGACAGCTGGGATGTCCTGATCAATAAGCAGGCGAGCGAGGATGTGGATGTGTTTGAGGAAGACACGCATCTTTAGAAAAAGAAGGGAGAGAACCACCCTCTTAAATACACTTGTCTCTCTCCTATCTTGACTGATGGACCATGGGATCAGGTGGCTTCTCAGGAACTTCTTAAAACCTTGGAACAGGTCTTTGGGCAAATTTTCCCATTAGAAGTCCTGAGCCTGTATCTGAGGCTTGGAGCCAGGAGGATCACTGAACAGAGGGAAGCGGGAGGGGTGGGTTTGTAGGTCTCTGTGTGTGTGTTCCTATCAGTAGCACCAATGCTTTCATCACTTTTAAATGCACTTACTGTAGCTCTCTGGTAGTGGCTGAGAGTGACTGGGCTTGAGAAGCAAGATGGTGAGGCTGTCTGCCACCGAGTCCAGATCTGGGGAGTAAATTCACTTCCCAGATCCTGACCTTGAGATCATGTTCAGTCTCTGCAGGTGCAGCAAAACCTGTGCATTCTGGATGGAGGGGAGCCAAGATTCAGTTGATCTCCTGGGCAGCGTTTGCATTCCACATGTGAAAACAGGTTTTCTAGTGCTCTAGCATTCAGCTGCTAATTAGATGAGAGCTGATGTTTACATTCGGGGAAAGCATCCCACTATCATTTCATTTCACCCCTGGTACCACAAACAGCCTCACTCCCTTTTCAGCTCCACAGCTCCAAGCTGAATTTGCAAAGTTTGAGCACTTTACCGTTGCTTGACTGATTGCAGAGAATTCGGTGCCAATGTGCAGCATCTTAGATGGAAATTTGGTTTAGATTGGAGAGCTGCTCAAAAATGACATTTACATGCCTCTTTCACACAACAGCCTGGGAAATCAGCAGCAAAGTATCCCTTGTCTAAGTGTCAGTTTTAGACTGGCAGGCCTTCTCCACTCCAGTTCTGTTTTTCAGGATAGTTTGGTTTCAGTTGGTCATTTTGAGGTAAAGACTATGTGAGACTTTTAAAATGGGGAGAAAAGTTAAAACTTGGAAACAGGTAATTTTCTCATTCCTTTGTTTCTGCCCGGAGGGGATGGTGGAAGTGTTTAATGTCCCACAGGTGTAAATTAGGGTAACATCTTTAAAATCACTGTATTTAAGCAAGTGTTAGAGCCAGTTCAGATGAGATGAGAATTGGATCTAAGAGCTCCCCAATGAGCGTTTCTCAGGCATGCCTCAGGCAACTTTGAGGCTCCAGCTCCCTGAAGATGGGTGATGAAAGGCACGTGAATATGCATAATTGTTCTCTGAGCCCTGCCTAAACTGAGACTCGAAAGTACTGTCAAGCCTGAAGTCCCAGAACATTTGTTTCTTCTGTCATCAAGGGACTGAGGGACTTGCTTCGGTCAGAGGCAACAGCATTTCTCTCTGTTACAGTGATCTGCATGCTTGCTTACTGCGAGGTGCAGCTTCACACTTGGTCTTTAAGGGAACCTTTGTACAGAAAGGCCCCAGACGTGCAGCCTGATGCCGACCCTGTAAAGCTATCACTGTATGTATAGGTATTTTTAGCATGTTTATCCCTGGTGTGAGTGCCTAAAGTCAAGGTACAAGAGTCTGTTGTTTCAGTTTGCATAGCGCTTTGCATACAAACTGCATCACAGATCACCTCGATGTAGGACCACATCGACGTCAGTCTATTAGGGATTCAAGAAAGGTGATAACCTTAGGTTTCCTATTCACATTCCAGTTTTCAGTGGTTTTAGCCTGCTTCCATATCTTTCTCTGTGTTATGTAGGAGACTGATCATCAGCTCCTTTTGTATCTTGGTAGGGTTTCAGAGATGCTCAGAGGAGTTCCTTCTCCTGCCCCAGCTGTCGGTAGTGGGGGACAGTCCATGTACGTGGACAGCCACATGTGGCCCTTCTCTGGCCACCCCTTGCTGTTGGCTTCTGCTGAGTTTGGTGGGTCTGTGCAGTGAAACTGCGTCAGTCCAGTCGCTGTGTTGATGGCACTTTGGGGCTCACAGGTTTAAATGCAAATTGTTGTTATGGTAAGTAAATTAAAGCATGGAGTTAAAATTTGAGTTTGTATAGCACTTAGCATAAAGGGGCCTGACGTGCCCATGGCCTTTAGGCAGCTTCACCATGTAAACGTTTCTAAGTCCAATAATCCTCATTAAAATATATTTTTATTGCCCAGTGGCTGTTAAAAAGATAATGCCACCAATCAGTTGTGAATCAGTTCACCCACAAAACACTTCCTTGGTGCACGTCACTGCTAGGAGCCGCTTTGCTGTCCTGTTTTCTCTCCACTAGACTAATTCAGAGAAACAACAAGGCACTGATAAAGCAATGCTGCTGGCTGGACTCAGCACCTCCCAATCTGGTGTAAAGTCTTCAAACTTTAAAGAAACCAAGGAGGCTATGTGGGCTCATTAATGAGCTGGCAAGTTCTCCTGATTTGCTCTTCTGTCTTCTTGTGGCCTGAAGGTTTTCCAGAGACTTTCTTCTGTGTCTGGAGCATTCAGTTGATCTAAGGGTGGCTGTCATGAGGCTGAGGACACTTTTTTGCTGTCTCGGACAGGATGCATCTGGCTGTGTGGTCTCAGTTTAGCTCCCAAAATCTACTGGTTGATAGCATTTCACTTTAGTCTGGTGATACTTTTTATCCCTTTACCGTTTGTTTCTTCTCTGTATCGTTTTTTTGCACTAGGCTGATCTTGTCAAGTCGATTGCACTGTTGTCCCTCTCCTGCCAGCCTTGCAGAGATAGGTCATCTCCGGGGACCTGCGGGCTCGGAAGCACTGTAAAGAGGTTGTTGGTAGCCCACTTGCTCTGTTCAGTGCTTGTGTTTCCAGCTCTGCACAGGGAAGATTTAAAGAGGAGGAAAAACTTTGTCTTAGCATTTGTAACAGGAAGCTTTTCTATCACCTTAATGTAGTTAAACTTCTTTTTAACAAAAACTGTCAAAGCTGGACTTCTCAGAGCCGTGTGCCAGGCGACAGTGCAGATGCAGGAGACAAAGCGATTCCTGGAAAACTGTTTGCCACCTACTCGGACGTCTCCATAGTTCCATCTGCCAAACGTTGGATCGCACTGACACCTGGTGGCTGCTGGGAGTTGGAGACGAAAAACAAAACCTCCCGACTTTTTCCCTCTTTTAGCTCTGGATATTTGTTTCCTGTGACTTGTCTAGCACAGTCACCTGCTGTATTTACGAGGGGCTGCGGGAGTCGCCTGTGAGCAGAGGGGCTCACACCAGACACGTCGGGAATGGTTTGTGTGAGGACATTGCTGGCTGCAAAGCAGTGAGATGGGACCTTTCCTGGAGTCTCCAGTGTAGGGGCCCTGGGTAGCAATACAGGGTCTCAGCTCCACCTTCCTCTGTTGTCCACCACTTGCTCCCTCTCCTCCTTGGGATCACAGCTAGAAGGCAGAGACTCTGGCTTGAAATGGAGGTGGTTCTTCAGAGAAAGCATCAGGTGCTGGTGTGAGGAGCGCTGCATCCTGGGGAACACTGGTGCTGGCATCGTCTGGATGCACGACCAAGATCAGAGTGGTTCTCCATCTCTGTGGGATGGAGGCCAGATGTGTTCTGGGAAGACGAATCTGCAGATTACCCCAAGATGTTGTCCAGATGTCTGGGACAGTGTCTGTAATGTGGAGTCTAACGTGTTCTAAGACTTTGCATCCCGCACACTGCCTTGTGATGTGTGCGGTGTAAAGAAAGAATGAGAACTGAGTTGGTAACTGTGCTGTGGAGTATGTGATGCAGGTTGAAAACACAGTTCAAGATACCACCTTAAGGATTCCTCTGGCAAAGGATACAGTGTGAAATGAAGGTACATTATCCTATGGATTATTGCAGCATAACCTTAGAGCATTGCAGCAGAGTCCCACTGCAGCCACTGCCGTCAGCAAACTCCTGTTCCCGTCCGCCTTTGCAGCCATGCAGGAACACATCTCTCCTTCCCAGAGGGTTTGGGGCAGCTCAGACAGTCAGAGACAAGAAGCATCTTCATCCATACTGGTGCACGAGAGCCCTGTGGGCTCCTCACAGCTGTCAGCCA
>NW_008652109.1:0-1062 GCF_000695815.1 Acanthisitta chloris | reverse complement strand
CTGCTGGACCTAAACTGTCTGCAAGCCTTGGCCACTGCTCGGGACTGCTGCCGGAGAACACTTAGAAACACTCGTGTCTGGCCCTGGAAGCAACAGGGTTGTGGGTTTGTTTTCTTTGCAATAAAACACACCTCCTGGGTGTCTGAACACTGACCCGAGTGTGGTGCTTTGCTTGGTTACATCTGCCTGAATTCACATCTGCTGCATCTGGTAACACAGTGTCAGCCAGGGTCCCTCTGCCGGCATGAGGGGTGGTCAGCCTGGTCCCCCCTATCCCACAGTGCACTCCTTAATTCTTCCATTGCAGATTCATAGAATCATACAATTTTAGGGGCTGGAATGGACCTTATAGATCATCTAGTCCCAACCCCTCCTGCCATGGGCAGGGACACCCTCCCTTCCCTGCTAGGGTGGTTTAGCATGGGTCTCTGTTCCAGAGCAGAGCCCTGGCATGCACTCCCATCACTGTGCTGTGTGTCCCACGAAGCTCCTCACCACCACCCCTGCTCCAGAGCTGCACCCCACACAGCTGAGTGTGGTCCGGGGAGAGCTGTGCCGCGTGCTCCATCCATGCTCCATCCACGCTCTGCACTGCGGGTCCCTGGGCAGTTCTGCGCGTGTCTCGGGGCAGTTCTGCACTGAGGGAACACATTAGGGTGCTGAGGGAACATACTGAGGGAACACTCCGAGGGTGTGGAGAATGCTGAGAGAACACATTAGGGTGCTGAGGGAACTCAATGAGGGTGCTGAGAATGCTGAGGAAATGCACTGAGGGAACACAGTGAGGGTGCTGAGCATGCTGAGGGAACAGTGAGAGAACACATTGAGGGTTCTGAGGGAACACTCTGAGGGCGCTGGGAGAACACTGAGGGAACACATTAGGGTTCTGAGGGAACACTCTGAGGGTGCTGAGAGAACACTGAGGGAACACTCTGAGGGCGCTGAGAGAACACTCAGGAACACTCTGAGGGCGCTGGGAGAACACTGAGGGAACGCCCTGAGTGTCCTGAGGTCAGTCCGCCGCGTTGGCGGTTGCTCCCCCGAGCCGCGCGGGGCGCTGTG
>NW_008652108.1:0-8642 GCF_000695815.1 Acanthisitta chloris | reverse complement strand
CCTTTAAGGTCTTTTCCAACCCAAACTGACTTTTAGGTTTAAAGAGGAAAACTTCCTGCTGTTGGTGGAGACCATGATGTACAGCAAAGATCAGGTTGTATTGCTGCCAAACTGGGTGGTGGCACAAAGTTAAGCAAGAGAGTCAGACCAGCAACAAGGAGAAACTTTCACCATGAGGACAGTCACAGGTTAGGTTGTGCAGTCTCCATCCTTGGAGGCTTTGAAGGCTGGCCTGGATAAAGACCTGAACAGCCTAGGCTCACATAGAGCTGGCTCCAAGTGGGAATTAGAAGCCTCCCCAGTGCCCTTTCCCACCAGAATCACACCATGACTCCTAAGAAATTCGCACCATTCCATGCCTGATTAAAAGCAAACAAGGAATTTATCCATCCTTTAAATAAATTCAAAAGGTGACAAATGTCATTGCTCAAGGAGAGTTTGGACAAGGCTCTCAGGTACATGATGGACTGTTGGGGTGTCCTGTGCAGGGCAGGAGTTAGAACTTGATGATCCTTATGAGTCCCTTCCAGATCAGGATATTCTATGATTGCTCTGGCAGTGTAATATTGTCCTGGGGTAGATCTTTGGCTTCTGATGGGATCCCAGTGTGTCCAGGGAGGGATTTGCCAGGATACTCCACTTCACTAAGCTGTTAAAGGCTAATGACAAGTAAGACTGTTCTGTGGTGCCTTTTCACAAGAACATGCACAACGTGAAGAGCTTTATGTTATATTGCTTTGTGTGACAGAAATGCTTCAGAGGGGCTGTGAATCCTGTGCTTTCCAGGTTCCCTGTATTCCCTTCAGTCACAGGCAACATCCTCCAGCACAGAGAAGGCAGAATATCACAATTTGAATACACTTACGTTGGGAAGAATGAGTGCTTTAATACCCTGGTGCTGTTCTCACTGTGCAAAGCTGGAGCTGCTGACACTCCTCGAGGAGACAAGAGTTGATTATCTTGAACGTTTTTTAATTCAGGCACTTCAAAGCCTCAGCAGCTTCCACGTCAGGCTTTCATGTTTGCCTTTCAACCTGGATGCTGTCCTGGTTTCCTGCTTGGAAAGCAGAGGGTGAGCAACACCACATAACCTGAACATGGGGGTGAGCACATGGGCAGGTCTGAGCTGCTGCTGTCACTGGCCTTGTCTTGATGCTCCTCTCCTGGGGTCTGTCCTGCCTGTCCAAGTAGGTGCCAAACAGAGAGTGTCTGCAGAGTGACACTGAGAAAATCCTGCTCTGAGTGTTTCAAAAGAAAATCCCATGTTAGAAATAAAAGCCAAGCGCGGTGTGTGCTGGATTTTGCAGCCGGATTTTGCAGCTGGATTTTGCAGCTGGATTTTGCAGCTGGATTTTGCTGGGAGCTGGTGGCTGTCCCTCCAGGGTCCTGCTCATCAGCAGAGGGCACTGCTGCTGCTCTGCTATCCTCCATCTCCTCCACAACGATGACTGTATCCGGTATTGATTACTCTGAACTCGATTTAAAAAAATGAGGAAAACAACATTTTGGTGACTTACAGAGCTGTTGGGAGAGGTTGGTATGACATGCATCTTTGCACAGATGTGTGCAGCACTGCCTGAGGTCTGACTGCTGCAGGAGGAACATACACTGTGCCTGAGATTTGAATCCCAGCCCTGTTTAGTGTAAGGGTTTTGTGGGAGAATGAATTTCTGTGCTCTGCAAAAATCTAGGGCAGGAAAGAAGGAAAGGGACTCATCCAAACCTCTTCCCTTTCCATCTCTTCTGGTTTCCTCAGCTATGGCAAAAGCTACTCATTGTGGTTGGACTTGATGATCCTAAAGGTCTTTTCCAACCTCAGTGATTCTATGATTGCTGTATAATAAAGTTATTTTAATCTCTTCAGAGGGGTTGGTATTACAGCCTTCTGCTGGATCAGGCTGAGCTGTCTTGGCTTTCTTTGGCCTTCATATTTCCTTTCCAACCCTGTATGCTCAGTGTGGTGTCCCATGGGCCTTTTACTCTCTTTATGGAGTATCTTTCCCATGGCAAAGTTGTGTCTGGACAAATTGGAGGCAGGAAGATCCCAGAGCCTTCCACCTGCCTCCTGGGTCTCTGGGTGCTATACAACACAAAGAGGCATCAGGAATTCACCCTGACTTTGGTGGGTGTTGGCTTGAACTGACCCAACCCCCTCCTGCATCACAGCACTATTCCTTTGGGCTTTTTAGGCTGGAATATTTCTGTAAGGTTGCATGGGTTGGCTGTGTATTTGGGCAAGCACAGAGTGTGGGCAAGAAGCACCAGGACTTTGGATTTTGATGGCAACAAGCCATGGAATTCTTTGGCCCCATCTGCACAGGTATTTGGGGTCACTGTAGGCATTTCTCATCTGGTTGTTTAACAATATTGGGATGAAGGACCTTTTGTAGGGCTCTCAGGCATCAGGCTGCACAGAGCTTGGTGCAGCAGAGGATCAGCTCAAAGCCAGGGGGGGTTGAGGACTTTTGTAGCTCTTTGTTGACAGAAATTGCTACAAGACTCATTTAACGCTTGAAAAGCAACGTAGTGCTCAGATGGGCACACTAAGCACAAAGTGCTTCTCATTTCTTCATCTTTAATAATATAAAAGCTTCAAACCACAGGAGGGTTTTGCTCAGCATCAGCATCAGCATTAGAAGGTGGGTGAAGCTTTTTGGGGTAGACTTGCTGCTCTCCTGGTACTGTCAGAGCAAGTGAGAACTGACTGAATGAGCTGCAGTTTCACACCATTGCTCTGTTTTCCAGGGGGAGGAGGAAGCTGCAAAGGCAGTTTTGCTTTGTGCTTTATACAGAGAGATAAAAAGAGGATAAAGAGGATAAAAGAGAGCAAGCCCAGACTTGCTGCTACATGTGAAGGTACATGTGAGCAGCAGGGTTGGGGCTGTGAGTATCCGTGATCTTTGTCCACTGATTTTGCTTTCTTTGCCAACAAACTTCCTGTCATTGAGCTTTTCACCACTGGCAGGGCAAGGTGATGTTTGGGGAGGGGGAGCCAAGGAAGTTCTGGAATGAGCCACCTCCCCAGAAAGGCTAGATGAGGAGGAGCAGAGCTGTTTGATTCTCTGCTCTCAGAACTCCTGGGAGGATATTGCACCACTCTGGCTGGTCAGGAAGGAAAATCCCATTGCCTGATTTTGCTGTGATGCCCTTTTTTATTGCTGAGGAGAGTCAGAGGTGACTCAGCTGCTGATGTGCAGGGCTGACACTGAGTGACACCTCGGCTATGTGCAGTGTGGAGCTCCACAAAGGCACCTATGGCACTCAGAACCTCATTCCTGGCTCTGAGAAAGGAGGTGACATTGTCACAGTTCCCATTCCCCAGCCTGGGAGGTTGCACAGGGAGGAAGGAGAGATGATGGCTGAACTCTGGGGTTGTGCTGAGCATGGCCTCAGTGGCAGATGTGCAGCCCAGATGTTGTGTATGGTGGTTGCTGCCAGCCCCACGCACAAGTCAGGCCACGGAAATCATGACTGATAGAATCACACAGATGTGTGAAGGGAAGTGGATCACTTGTGCCAACAAGCTTCTTACCCTCTAGCCTGATTTCCTTCTGTTAATTTACCATCAGGAAGAGATGAGCAGCTTTCTGATTATTCATTTCCACTAAACAGCTTGAAATTACTGCTTTAAAGTTATTTAACTTTTGGAGATAGATTGTCCACTGGGGTGAGGGGAGACTCTGTATCCACAAGGACAGACATGTAGAAGACATTAAGTGTTGATTTAAGTCACCTTAAAGGGTACTGGGCCCAAGTAAAGGGTTGATGATTCTGTATTGGAATTGCAAACTGTCATTCATATGTGACCAACAGGGCAAGGGAAGGAATTCTCCCCCTCTGCTCTGCTCTGGTGAGATCCCACCTGGAGTGCTACACCCTGCTGTGGGGACACCAACATCAGAAGGACATGGACCTGGTGGAGTGAGGCCAGAGGAGGCCGTGGAGATGCTCTGAGGGCTGAAGAACCTCTGCTGTGGAAATAGGCTGAGAGCTGGGGGTGTTCAGCCTGGAGGAGAGAAGGCTCCAGGGAGACCTCAGTGCTCCTTCCAGTGCTTAAAGGGGCTCCAACAGAGCTGGAGAGGGACTTGGGACAAGGGCCTGGAGGGACAGGATAAGGGGGAATGGCTTCACACTGCCAGAGATGGGATATTGGGAAGAACTTCTTGGCTGTGAGGCTGGTGAGCAACCTGGCCTAGTGGAAGGTGTCTCTGCCCATGGCAGGATGGTTGGAATGAGATGAGCTTTAAGGTCCCTTCCAACCCAAAGCCAAGTTGTGCCACTGCATGGTCCAGTTTCCATGCATTAATTTTTCTCTATGTAATCTTGTGCAGTTCTTTAACTTAAATGGCTTCTTGTAATCTGCCACAGTGTGTAGTTAATTAACCTCATGGTAAACATTGCAGTGACATCCCTCAGTGAACAGCACTGGTGACACTTCCAAGTACAGCACCCTGGCAAAGATTATTGCTAAAGGAAAACGTTTAATAAAGTTGCTGGAGAGTGCAAAGGTGCCTGAGTGTCTGGGGAACCCAGACTTGGTGAGTGAGCTCCTCCCAGTCCTGGCCCATTGTGCAATTGATATAGTTACCTCATCTCTAGCCTTATTGTTGGATCTTGAAGGTCTTTTCCAACCTAAATGATTCTGTGATCCTATGAGTCCATGGCATTTGTTAAGGTTTGACCCCTGCAGATAGCAAAGCCCCACAGAGCTGCTTGCTCACGCCCTGCTGGTGGGATGGGGGAGAGGATTGGAAGGGTAAAAGTGAGAGAAATTGTGGGTTGAGATAAAGACAATTTAATAGAGAAAGGAAAAGCTGTGAACAAAACAAGGAATTCATTCCCCCCTTCCCATGGGCAGGCAGGTGTGCAGCCATCCCCAGGAAAGCAGGACTCCATCATCCAGAATCATAGAATCATTAACGTCGGAAAAGCCCTCTGAGATCATCAAGTCCAACCTAGGAGCTACCACCACCATGCCAACCAAACCATGGCACTAAGTGCCATGTTCATGGTGACTTGGGAAGACAAATACCATCACTCCAAACACCCTCCCTGTCCTCCCCCTTCCCCCAGCTTGGTGCCATATGGTGTGGAATACCCTTGGGTCAGTTGGGTCAGCTGTCCCAGCTGGGTCCCCCCCTAACTCCCTGTGCACCCCCAGCCCCCTCACTGCTGGCATGGGGTGAGGAGCAGAAAAGGCCTTGACTCTGTGCAAGCTCTGCCCAGCAAGAACCAAAACATCCTTGTGTTATGAAAATTATTTCAAACACAAACACGAACCACAGCCCCAGAGCAGCTACAGTGAAGCACATTAACTCTCTCTCAGCCAAACCAGCCACTGTAAATATCACTTGGCTCCTGCTCTCAGATAACTGCTGCACATTTGGAAATTAGGAAAGGAAATTGTGTTTAGACAGTGTGCTTGGCTGCAGTGAAGGACACGTTGGAGAGCACATCCTGATTCAGAAATAGGGTGTTCTGATGGCTCAGCTGACTCCCTGGGTCCTCCATCTCCCATCCCTTGGGTTTGCAATTCAGGGCTTTAACAGGACTCTTGTTAGAGAGAGGGACTCTTGTTTAGGAGCAGCAGTGACAGGACAGGGGGTAATGGGTGTAAATTGAAAGAGGGAAATTTAGATTAGATTTTAGGCAGCAGTTTTCCCTGTGAGGGTGGTGAGACACTGGCACAGGTTGCCCAGGGAGGCTGTGGCTGCCCCAACCCTGGCAGTGTTCAAAGCCAGGTTGGATGAAGCCTTGAGCAACCTGCTCTGGTGGGAGGTGTCCCTGCCCAGGGCAGGGGGTTGGGACTGGATGATCTCTAAGCTCCATTTCAACCCCTTAACATACTATGATAATATGATAGGACTGGATTTTACTTTGAGAGTCTAAAGACAACACAATACTTAGGAGTGCTTAAAAAATTCAAACCCACAAACTATGCCCATTTTTGAGACATGACTCTTCAGCTGCTCCTGGCAGACAGCCCTGGGCTGCACACCAGGCATCACATGGCACTGCAACGCTGCAATCACCTCGCACAGAGCCTGTGTGTTCCTGCCCTGCCCTGCCTCTTAGAGCTCTGGCAGCACACCAGCCTCTAGCTCTTCACCATCCCAAGAGTAAAATTGTAAACCACAGGGGCCACACCTCAGTTTCTGACCGTGTGAGTCACAGCAGGATGACTCATGATGTGGAGCAGCATTGGATAGAGCTCTGCGTGCAAAGGACTCTCAGCACCCACCCCATGGATGCTGAATCAGAGAATCCCAGAATGGTTTGGGTTGGAAGGGACCATAAAGCCATCTCACTCCACCCCTCTGCCATGGGCAGGGTCACTCCATCCCCCTACCATGAGCACCTTCCACTGGACCAGGTTGCTCCAAGACCCATCCAACCTCACTCATCATCCACACTGCAGTTTGGTTCCTTAGTTCCTTCAGTGAAGGAATTAGCTCAGATTTTTATTTGTGTATTCATTCACTTTTGGTCAAACTGTTGGGTTTTATTAACACTATGTTGTATAACTGGAAGCACAAAGCTTGTGGCATTGGAACTGGAAAAAAACAGGCAAACCTTTTTGGTTACTGTTTGGAGCCTTTGGGTGAAATCCTGAACATAGCAATAGAGGGTTTTCATCAAAATATCAGTTGGCAAAGAATTTTGGGGGGTGTTAGGGAGGAAGGGAAGAAGCCATGCACTAAGGAGTTGATACAGCCCTGTCTGGGAAGGCAGAAATCACTGATACCTAAAATCATAGAATCACTAAGGATGGGAAAGGCCTCTAAAATCACAAAATCCAACTATTCCAGCACTGCCAAGGCCACCACTGACCATGTCCCCAAGTGCCACATCCACAAATATTTTAAATCCCTCCAGGGACAGTGACTCCACCCCTGCCCTGCACAGCTTGTGCCAATGCTGACAGCCCTTTCTGTGAAGAAATTTTTCCTAATATCCAAACTAATCCTTCCCTGGTCCAACTTGAGGCTGTTTCCTCTTGTCCTATCAAAACATGCTTATAAGCACTTGGTGCCTGTGACTTTAACCCATGTGCACCTCCTGGTTCACAGCCTCTCAGAAAGGCTGTTTGAGGGAGATGGTGGAGCAAGGACTTGAAGGATTGTTCTGAAGAGCAGGGAGCTCCTTCTGCCTGTGCTCAGGAAGCTCCAGATCCTCATGCAGAGATCCTTCACCATGATTAACTTAAATCCTCTCCAGGTCTCTTTGCCCTAAAGGATCCCCAAAGATACTGTGGTGTCTATTCACTGTGGGGAGGTTTGGGTGCTGTGAGAATCAAGTGAAGCAGCACTCCCCGATTAAATATTTCCCTGAAATACTTAATTCCAAGCCACTCCCATGGGCATCCCTGGCATTTTTACACATTTAAGTGATAAGTATTTTATGAAGCTGAAGGATGCTAAAATCCAAGCTGGTGCCCCAGTGGAGAGCAGGCTGTCCCCTTTTAAACCCAATCTTTTAGATAAACAAAGCTGAACCAGAAGAATTTATACCAAAATTCATTAAACTCAAACTCAACAGATTCTTGCCTTTTTGGGGGTATCAACTGCAGGGTCAGCTAAGCCCTTCAGTACAGCCACTGCCTTAAAGAAGCAGTTTGTACATCTGTAATGACACCAATTAAAGGGAGAGTGCCTTAATAACCTTTGGCCAGCCCTGAGTTGCTCAGGTAGGTGGATTAGATGATTATTGTGGGTCTCTTCCAACTGAAATATCCTATTCTAGTCTAGTCAGTCTAGTGCATTCATTTCTATTCTCATTTTCTCTCTTCCATTCCATTCCACTTCAATCTCTTCTCATTTTCTCTTCTCTTCTCTTCTCTTCTCTTCTCTTCTCTTCTCTTCTCTTCTCTTCTCTTCTCTTCTCTTCTCTTCTCTTCTCTTCTCTTCTCTTCTCTTCTCTTCTCTTCTCTTCTCTTCTCTTCTCTTCTCTTCTCTTCTCTTTTCTCTTCTCGTTTTCTCTTCTCTTCTCGTTTTCCCTTCCCTTCCCTTCCCTTCCCTTCCCCTTCCCTTCCCTTCCCTTCCCCCAGCAGCACAGTGCAGCACATCAGAATTTCAACACAAACCCACCTTTTTCTTTTCTGCTGCTTTAAGCTGTGAAGCCATTGGGCAAATTGGAGATGATTCACCCTCAACCTCAAATAAAACTCTTCTTGTTGAAATTACAGCTGCCTCTAGCAGCTTCCCAGAACCCTTTCTTTGCCTGCTTTGCTGCCTCAGGTGGAAGTAAAGCATTTTTAGGTTTTATTTCTGGTAGTTTTGGAGAGAAGCAGAAAATGTTCAAACTCTAAAAGCAAATCTGTGTTTTACTGAGCTTCACTAAAGCCGGGAGGGAGGCGGAGCCGGGAGATAACAGGACAAACCTCGGGGCGAGAAAAACAACTGGCAGTGACTCCAGGTGGGGAGGGCAGGGAAATGGGAACTTTTGAGCGTGAAATGGACCCGCGCGGGACACAAACCAGGAGGAAAGCGACTCATCCTCTGTTCATTTGGCCCTTGGGTGGTGTCGCCGCTTTCCCAAGGGCAGTGAAGTGGCGATGCTGAGCTGTCCCGCTCCCCCCGGGGGCGTTGGGTGCCGTGTCCGCCCCGTCCCGCCCCGACGGGCGGTCCCGTGTCCCCGAGCGC
>NW_008652107.1:28423-51264 GCF_000695815.1 Acanthisitta chloris | reverse complement strand
GAGGTGTTTCCTTTCTCCTCCCGGGCCGGTTTGGTTTCTTTCGTTGGGGGTTTATTCGTTGTTATTTTAACGTTTATTGTTATTCTTTCCCGTTGTGACTGTATGAAGCAGTTTTAAAAAATGTGCATATCAAAGCTGGAAGGCAGCTGGACTTAAAAATGAGTGAATGGAGCCTGAGACGCATTGTTCACATAAGGTAGCCGAAACAAGTTTTTTCTACCAAAAAGAAAAACCCCGAATCCACCCTTCCCCAACAAACTCAATGGCTCGAGTACAAGATGCAGCTGTTGATTTTAAATATATGCACTTCGTACCGGAGCGTTTGAAATGTGTTCCTGATTTACAGGACTTACTGTCTTAATTAACCTGTCTGTATTGAATAAACGTGGTTTTGTTTTTATTTTTGGGTCTGTGTCTCATTGTTAAGGGGAAGTGAATTCTGGTTCAGGAGAACAGAACTATGTGGATGATGCTCTGGTAGGCACGTTCCCCCTTGATCTTATTTCAGTTGTAAGATCTCCATTTTGCGGACAAGACAAAAAAACATCCCTACAACAATCCGCATAGTCTGATGCAGTGGGACACTGGTTATTAATGCACGGAGATGCAACTGAGCCCCTTTGTTTGCCAGCAGTGCTCATTCGTGAGCCGTGAGACGCCCCTTCGAGCAGCCGAGAATGTGGCTGTTGGAATTTGAGTCAAATCATACTGAAACCAAAATTAGGTGTCTTGTATTGGGGAAGGAACAGAGCTTGTGTTGGTTACTTGTTTGGGTTGGTTTTTTTGCCTTCTCCGGGGAGGGGCAGGAAGACCCGAGAGAGGAGAGGTCTAGGCAGCAATTTTTAAAACCCCAAACAAATCTGCAAACCAGAATTTGATGATGGTAATTGTTAAGTTCCAATACCTATTTTGAATAGCTTCCTTAGTAAAATCCTATGTTGGGTTTTTAGGAGTCATAGAATGAGCTTCAAGATCAGAACTGAACCCATCAGACAGACTGGAGCATAACAATCTCCCAACCCCCACTCAATTTGAGGTAAAAGCTCGTTTGAAGAAGGTAGCAATTCCACATGAAAGAAAATGGAAGATGTTTGCCTTTGTCCGAGAGAGCAATTTGAGCAGCTACGTTTGCTTGTGCAATTAGTTCAGTCATTACTACATTGAATCTACAAAATATTTTAGATTTCTTTCTCTGCCACAGCTACTAATACAAACTGATGCTGGAGGTTTTTATAATGGCTCATGGAATTCCTCATGCACTAGGACCAGTATGTGATGTTATTATTAGCTTTATCTTGATTAATTTATAAGTAGAATGCAGTTTTTCCATATCAAAGCAAGTAAAATGCAAAGAAAGAAGTTCAACGCATTTTAGAACCTCCTTAATTGCAAACATCTGAAGTCCTTTTAACTTATGCTGCTTTTGTGGCATTTTGCACAACTTGGAAAGGATTTGGATCTGGCATCAGTTCTCCTCTGATGCAATAACGTGGTGTGTAGGTTGTCCTTCAAATTAATTTCTATTTGAAATTTTCTTGTTTCTTTCTTAATCCAGGAAAAAAAGTTCAGTATAAGATGCAAAAAAATCTTAGCTTCAAATATAACCACCAGCCACGACTAAAAATCCAGTTATTCTTGCATTTGTCCTTTAGATGCTCAGGGAGGGAGGGAGGTATTTGCTGTGCCAACGCTGAATCTGAACCGTAGGATAAGTAGTTTAATTACTGAAAGAGGTGGAGAAAACGAGATAAAAGCCGAGCATAGCCGATGGAGCCTGCGTTGTTACACAACTACGGTTAAAAGTGGATGTGTGACGATCAGCTGGAATTCTGAAAGCTGGCGTGGCTGACTTGAACTTTTTGTCACTGATAATTATGCGTCGATTTTGCATCCCCCTTCCCTCCCTCCCTTCCCCCTCCCCAAATCCTAGCCTCTGTATACTAATGAGAACAGCTAACTTTACAAGTGTCCTTTGTAGTCACTGAAAGCCTGGAGACATTCCTTTTAAGGATTTTACTAGAATAACACTTTTCAATAAAGTGGCAGTTGAAGTGAGGCGTAGAAAAGATGCTAATAAATTTCACAGTGACTGGCTGGTTTTTAAGCTTCCTAAATTACTTCTAAAATAGCATTTACTTTCTCCTTTGTGCAAGGCCAGGAGATGTATGTGTAAAAAGGGTTGTAGTAACCTAAGTGTTATGTAGAGTGTGTGATGATTTGGTAAAAGGAGTTTTGGCACTTGTTTCAGATGACTTGCATAACTCACCGATGTGTCTTCATCACTTAAAATGTGAACGTCCTAAGCTCATTCCAGCAACCTTTATTGTCACATCTTCCCATATAAGTTTTTATCTTTTTCCAAATGGAGCCCATGCTGTTTCTTCATAATGGAACGAATTGAACATGGCTTATTTTGGTTTTGGAAGCCACATTTTACAAGATGTTGGACCAACTGAAATATTGCCAGAAGGTTTCTGTTGGTTCATTGCAAATCCTCTTTTTTTTTTTGCCTATGCAGGCATACAACAGAAAGGAACTGTGATATAAAAATCACCATCTATTTTGTTTCCTGAACAGGAGAAAAAGTGTTGAACAGGGAAATAACAATTTTTATAGGCTTTAAATATACATGTTTGAGTTGTGGGATTTCTTTAGTATCGCTTAGCCTGTGCTAGTCCTGAGATACCAACGGTTGGTTTGCAGAGAAGCAAAAAGAAAATACGAGTATGTTTGGCCTTCACAGTAAGCTTAAATGATCTTAATTTGTAAGTGAAAATATTGTTTACTTCAGCTTTAAATTTCGAATAAAATTATATTTTCATGACAGGCATTTACCTAGGTTTTAGCTTTCTTTTTTTTTCATCTTGTGAAGAAAAATATTGTTGAAAACACAAGATTTTGCAGTGGATCACATGAGCTGTAGAACCAAAAGTAAACCATTTAGATTTTTTTTAACAAGTGACACTGATGCATTGGGGAAGAAATTTAATTTCATTATGACTATGGGGGGCTATATTCTGAAGGTAAACTGAATTTTAAATAATTTTGTGAACAAATGCATTGGAGACTCAACCTCATCTCTCAATGCGCCTCTCTGTGGTGTTGCACTAGCATGGCACAAGACTGGCACAGCTTTTTTGTTCGTGGTCTATGTTGCTGCTTAGCTCCTCCTTAGTTTTCTCTGTAAGACTGCACAAGTTTTTTCCTGAGTCTTTGACCAAAACTCAGTTTCACACCCTAGTTATATCTTGCTCTTTGTACTCCCATGTTCCCTGAGCTCTTGAAAGTAACTTAATTTAGCCAGAAGTCTGGCAGGCAGAATGGTATTTGTCTGCTATTCCCCTTGTGTGCTCTGTCTCACTTTTAGCTCACTATTGTGTATGGTACCAGCACTTAGAAACTCCCGTGAAAATTATGTTGGTATGGTACTTGGCATAATAAATGTGGTAGGAAAGCACAGGCTCTGCCCTAAGCCCTCAAAAATCAGGCTTTAAAGAAGGCTTTCAAGCAAATAGCAAGTGCATCTCATTGAAGGCATAAGGAAGAAAAA
The DNA here is from genome assembly GCF_000695815.1 of Acanthisitta chloris. Taxonomy (NCBI): domain Eukaryota; kingdom Metazoa; phylum Chordata; class Aves; order Passeriformes; family Acanthisittidae; genus Acanthisitta; species Acanthisitta chloris. Next base: position 47,714 of record NW_008652107.1, on the reverse strand, counting down.
TGTAGGGTGGCTAATGCATAACTCAAGTTCTGGCCAGCCAGGGCAAATCCCACTGTTGGTGGCTTCTGCATCTCCACCTCTGTCTCTACCTCCATCTCCACCTCGATCTCCATCTCTAACTCCAACTCCATCTCCATCATCTCCATGTAAAAAGCATTCCTCATTCCCTCCTAGTCCTGGTTCCATGATATTCCTCTCCTCACCCTGCGTTCCCTGCCTTACCCAGGCCATTATTTCCAGCTTGTGGTTGTAGTCTTTCACTTTTACATGTCTTTTGTCCATGTCATATTGCTCTTCTCAAATATTAAGTAGCTTTGTTCTCTGCAGTTGCTTTTTGGTAGGTACTTTTGACGTGCTTGTTCACTTGGCTTCAAATCATAGAATCACAGAATCATAGAATGGTTTGGGTTAGAAGGGAACTTAAAAATCATCTTGTTCAAATGCCCTGCTGTGGGCAGAGACACCTTTCACTAGTCCAGGTTGCTCAGATCTCCATCCAGCCTGGCCTTGAACACTTCCAGGGGATGCAGCATTCACAGCTTCCCTAGGCAACCCGTTCCAGTGCTTCACCACCCTCACAGCAAACAACTTCCTCCTAATAATCTAAACCTGTCCTCTTCCAGGTTGAAGCCATTCCCCCTTCTGCAGTCACTGTGCTCTCTTCATCCTTCTTGTAGGCTCCCTTCAGGTACTGGAGGGCCACAATTAGGTTGCCCCGAAGTCTTTTTCAGGCTGAAAAAACCCAGTCATCTCAGCCTTTCCTCATAGGAGAAGTGCTTCATCCCTCTAATCATCTTGGTAGCCCTCCTCTAGACTCACTGCGACAGGTCCATGTCTTTTTTGTGCTGAGGACCACAGAGCTGGATGCAGTACTCCAGTTGGAGTCTCACCAGAATGGAGTAGAGGGGCAGAATCACCTCCCTCGACCTGCTGCCCACTCTGCTTTTGATGAGCTCAGGACACGGTTGGCTGTCTGGGCTGCAAGCATTGCGGGCTCGTGTCCAGCCTCTCATCTACCAGCATCCCCAAGTCCTTCTTGGCAGGGCTGCTTAAGTCTGTTCAGCCCCAGCCTGTGTTGATACTGGAGATTGCCCTGACCCAGGTGGAGCACCTTATTAAACCTAGTAAGATTCCCATTGGCTCACTTCTCAAGCTTGTCCAGGTCCCTCTGTATGGCATCCTGTCCTTCAGGTCTGTCACTGCTCAGCTTGGTGTCATTTGCAAATTTGCTGAGGGTGCACTCAATCCCTTCATCTATGTCATTAACAAAGATGATATTAAGTAACATTGGTCCCAACATGGACCCCTGAGGGACACCCCTTGTCACTGATGTCCTTTGGGACACTGAGCCATTGACCACTACCCTCTGGATGTGACAGTATTGTAGCTCTGTCACTTCTGGGTGACCAAGATCTGTTTTACTTCTCATAAACCTTGCAGTGTGTAAGTTGGAGGGCAAGTTACAAGTGTCCTTCACCTTCAGTTTGTACAACTTAGGATAGAAATCAGAGGTGAAATCCTGGCTGCAATTAAAGGAACAGATGGAGTTAACAAAAAAATTCAACTTCAATGGGAATTTCCTCCTGTATTTGGTTGTTTTGTGGTTTTGTGGGTCTTTTTAGAAGTAGCTGGAAAACACCACTTGAAGTGCCACTATCACTACATAAATGCCTTAGGGGAAACACAAAAATGACATCGGCAAACTCAATTCCTGAGCCAGTGAGTTTGGTTTGCTTTTTCTCTTCCAAAAATGATGCTTTAGCTGTGTGACTTACCTCAGTCACCTTTGTCAAAGCTACAGAACTGCTATTATGCAATTTCCTTGAGAAAAGGCAGCTGTTAGAAAAGAAGGAATTGATGCCCGTAGAGAGTGGAAGGCTGCAGTGTGCCCAGGCTGCATTAGTACACACTGTAAATTCCACAATAGAGGAAGCTACAGGAAATCAGGCACCATAAATTCAGAGGCGTGCAGCATTAGCTGTTCCTTATGCAATATCCTGTATCTAAATTGTATTATTTTTGCATCTCATTATATAACGTGGTGCTGTCTGGCAGAGTAATACAGCCAGCTAAGGGTGCTCTTCATCACTGCAGGCACTAGGACATCAGCAATCAAAAGAAATTGTGAAAAACACCTTGTCTCTGTGTCCCCCTGGTAATCACTGGCTTGGCAGGACTTCATTCGTGAATAGGTGCTAAAGAAAGGCTGTAAGCTCCTGAGCTATATGAAGAAGTTTAATATGTTCAATTCTGACCCCAAGTACATGTTTTATAGTAGCAGCAATTGTAAAGCTAGGGGGAAAAAATCCTGCTGGAGCTTTTACACTTGGAAGCCAAGTGGTAAGTTAGAGAATAAATAGACCTGCTTCCATTTTCCTCCCATGTAGGTACTGTCAGTCCTCATCTGAGGAAATTTGCTGCTCCCTGGCACACTGTGGGGCTTGTGTCATCAGCTGCCCCTCACAAGGTGGTCTTTGATTGATTTTATAGCCCAGAGGGATTATAGTCTTCCAGCTCGATGGGATCACTTTCAGGAGCAGCGCTGACTTAGAGAAATACATTTTTCATTTGGTGGTATGGGATGAAACAGCACCAGGATGAAAATGTTTTAATTAGAGGAAATGGATCCTGGCTGGCTTAATAATAAATATTTACTGCTCTAAGCATTTTGCCACAAAAAGTTGGGGCTTATTCTACCCATATCAGAATATTTGTCCTAGTTTCAAGGCTTAAATATATAGAAGCATGGCCTCTAAATTAAGGTGCAAATTAATGTTCTTAAATCTATGCTGCAGTGCCTTTTCATTTTTACAAGACTAGACATTTTCCACAGGAAACCACATAGTGCTGAAACAGGTGCCTGAATGCATGTGTGTACATCCCTGAAAGATGGAAAATGAGGGGGGTACCTAATCCTCTCCTGTTTTTAGCAGGCAGCATTGACAGTTGCTATTCTGGCAATCCCTAGCTGTTAGTCAGTGCACAGGTATGTCCCACCAATGTGGGATCTCATCTCTACATTGTTTTAGAAGGTAAAAGAGCAGACTGTTTTATTTTCCATCTTGCTGCTCTGCTCTTCTGTTAGCTTTCACCAGGCTGCTTTGACAGCTGCTTTCCTCTGACACCTGCAATGCAAACTTCCTCAGCTGCTTTCAGCTCTGTCCTGAGCCATGGCTGGATCCTGCATCACAGGACACAGAAATCTTATTCTCATAAAAAGGAATAGTTCAGCCTGGAGTGTGCCAGTCTGGTAGCAGAATGGAAATAAGAGACATAAATTCCCACCTCTGCATCTGTATAGAACTGTTCTTCTCCCCCTTTTTTTTTCCCTTTAAGAGAGGCCACAGATGTCAAAAACCTCTGGAAGCCAAATTGCCTACCTCAGTAGGGATTTGGAGGTGATCCACAGCCTCATTTTTCACTTTTCCCCTTGTTTTCCTGGAGACCCTTTCACAGGATATTTGGTTTGTGCTGATCCTGTTCTCCAATCTGTGGTGAAACAGAGATGTTGTGGGGCTAAAGAGCAAACATGCTTAGCCTAAGTGCTGTGCACACACAAGCATGGATCAGATGTGAGTTGCTGAAAGAGCACTTGTGCTCAGGGGCAAATGTGCAGATATTTTATTGACACTAAGAATAAAAGATAGTCCTACACAAAGGACACGTGCTATTAATTAGATTTAAAATTAAGCTTTCAGGAAAAATGAATTAGTATATAGTAAAAATTATGGAAGGATACTATTGTGCTTTTGGTCTTGTTGTAAAAGTTAAGGCAAATGTACTTTTAGTGCAATATTGCATATATCCTTTGTGTGCATTGCCTTGTAGCTGCTCCTGAACAGGTCTTACCTTAGTCAAAGCAGATCAGACCCTTACAGAACTACCAAATTATTGTAAGAAATAGAATTTCAAATGGGTTTTGGTTCACTTGCTCTTCCTAAACAAAACAAAAATCCTTATTGTCAGGTATATATCCATGCAGAGTAACTCTCTGAAGGATGTCTTCATGCAGGACTGACTTGAAGTTTGCAGCCCGGTACAGATCTGCCTTATCATTTCAATGGCTTTAACTTATCTATTATTAAAAGTCCCAACTACGTTGGCTTCAGTATTTTAAAATATGGTTGCAATATTTTTTCTCATTCTCAAGAGTGGAGATTTTTCTCATAGACACAGAAATCTTCCTTCAGGATGAGGAAATAAAAAAAGAAAGAAAAAATCAGCTTAAAATCACATAGTGAAAAACATTTAATGGTTTCAGATTGTATCTGCTTGGCAAAATTATATTACAACCTGATCTGCACCTTTAAGTACAGCAAACACAGACATGTGGAAGATGAAATTGTGTTATCCAGGAGGCATTACTTTTAAGTCCATAAACTTTAGAATGTTTTAAGTTGGACAGGCTTGAGTAGCTATCCCTGACTCCGTACAAAACGGTGCTGATGTGGGCACTGACATTGGGCTGCACAGATTCAGCTCTTCCTTCTGCTGTGCTCTTGGCCTGGGTCTTGCTGGGGTTTTGCCCTTTTCTTGTCAGTAATTGACACCAGGATTGTGGGTTTGCCGGACAGATATGAGAACAGACATAATTTGAAAGCTTGGTTGTATTTATTTCTGCATTAGTACCCCTCAACACCCCAGCATTTCAGATCGAGATCTTTTGTCTAATGTTGCAGATAGAAGCCTCAGCCTCCTCCACCAGCCCTAGAGAGAAGTGGAAAAACAGCACTGCCCAAGTTTGATTTCCATAGATGTGGGTATAAAACAGAACCTGCTTGGCTATTGCAAAGCTTGTGATTTTGAAAGCAGTGGAATAATAGCAGTTATATCTTTCTCTTCAAGTTAGCTTTTTTTTTGTTTAAGTTAGTTATCTGCTGCCACACTTTAACCCATGTCACAGTAAGTGAAATTAAGTACTAGTGGTATCTTTTGTCTTGCTGCTCTTCTGACTGTACATTCAGCAATGATGACAAAACTTTTGTCAGTAAAAAAGCCTTCAGCACTTATGTTGTCACTTATGTCTCGCAGCTGAAATTCATGGCCCTGGGTGATCCTGGCATCAACAGCTTCCCTTGAATAACTGCTGTTACTCAGTTGTTAACAATCTCACTGTGTTTGGTGATGTCTCTGAGGCACAGCAAAGCTCATTATATGATTTACCACATCTTTATGTCCTGGATATGTGGACAAACCTCTTCCCCATGAGGACAGTCAGACGCCGGAACAGGTTGCCTGGAGGTTGCAGCCTCCATCCTTGGTGGGTTTTGTCAGACTGGATAAAACACTGAGCAACATGGTCTGACCTCAGAGCTGTCCCTGCTTCAGACAGGTGGTTGGACTAGAGATCTCTTAAGAGATCCTTCTGATATGAATTATCCTATGATCCCACCAAAGTTGGCACATCCACTTGCAGCAAAATATTCCCTTCTAACACAGTGCATGGAATTCACCCAGTGTTTCCCTAAATCTCAACTAGAAATAAGGAATCCAGACTATGTGAATATAACCCTTAGAAAGCATGTAATTTCAAGGCTTTTTTCAGCCATAGCTTTATTCACCTCAATCTGCCTTGAGTACTACTCCCATTTAGGGTCCTATGGTTGAAAAGACCATTCTCCTCAGTTTTTTCTATATCTAGATTCTGGTATTTCTCTGTGAAGTCTGTGAGTCCTCAAAAGCAATAACATCCTTTCCCCAAGCACCAATTACTCATCTGCAACAAGGAGGATGTCCATTGCTCAGCTGATACTCCTCAGGCAGGCACGTGCACATTGTTTCTCCAGCACTGGAAAAGGCAGACAGAAAGGACAGAAACCATGGAAGACATCATCCTTGTGTCTTAGGCATTCTTCTGTTTCCCCATGGCTCACATCTGGACCATACCTCTGGACTCAAGAGGGAACAAACAGTGAATGTTAATGTGTGCCCAAGCATGATGGTTATTTCTCAGAGGCCAAGAAAAAAGCCCTTTCCTGGACTTGAAGGATCAGGACTGTGTTCATAGTAGTAGCTCTTGTCTCAGTAAACCCTGTGGCTTGAGATTCAACAAAAGCTGACAACACCCTTCACATCAGTGACTTCTCAGAAAATGTCCTAGGCCAGTGCACATGTGGATGTTCCAGATCACTGTGCCTGGACAAAAAAAACCCCTCCAATCTTGATTGTTCAAACTGAAAACTGAATGTGAGGTCACGTTGCTGTTTGTTACAGAGTTAAATTCACATCCTTAGCTTCAGATAAGCCATGATCTTGAGACAACCTCTCAGACCTGTGTGTGCCCCATATACCTCTGCTCTCCAGTGTATACCTCCTATTCTTTTGGCAAGGGCAGTAGGAAATTCAGATAAGAATCCACACGTATGATCTCACCAGGGCAGGGCCAGCCCAGGCAGTTCAGCTGTCCACACCTCCTGAAGCTCTCAGTTTAACCTTCAGTAGCATGGCCAAGTTGTTCAGTCTTTCTGAATGAGAGAATCTCTAATCCTCTCCTGGAATATCAGTTGGCTGTCTTCCACAGGGAAAGCTTCTTCAAAGTCAAACCAAAGTTCCCCAATGCCCAGATTATATAAGATCAAATATTAGGGGTGTGTGGAGTTTTCTATGATGGCAGAACACTATGGTATTTCTTAGCAGAGTCAGACATTGGTAACAGGCGCAGATGTGCTCCCAGGGCAGAGTGTATATGGCCAACACATCTCAAAGAGCCAACTCTGAGGAATAAATCATTCTTTCCTAATTAAATATCAAAAATGTGAAATGATGGATAATTTAATCAGGTCCCTTCACATAATTTACTCTGGGGTAGAAGAACATTCAGTTGTTTTCTTTCAAATGTCCCTTGGCACAAGGGCTCTTCTTGATCCTTTATTTTTCTCCTCTCTCTTATCTGAAATGCCATTACTGCCCTGCATGGGAGGCATGACCAGCACCTCACATGGCAGCACTGGTGGGGAGCTCTGCTGCCTGCTATGAACCACCACAGTCCTCTCCCTTGTCTCCATCTCTGCCTTTCTGAAACTTGAAGAGCTTGTTTGGTTTTTGAACAAAACTGCTGAACTGTCTCCTGTAATGCTGTATTATCCTACTCGGCTGCAGTGTACTGCTTTTTATTTTTGCTTGGCTGGTTTGCTAGCAAACTCTGTTTGCATGTATATGTACTGCACTGGCATGCCAAGAGGTGAGCAGAGATATGTCTATCCAGCTACGTGTTTGGCAAAAACAGTCCAACCCTTTTATCACCAAATGAGATGTCATTATAGCCACCCTCTGGCCTCTCCCTCAGCAAAATGAGGCTTTAAAAAAAGGCAGGTCTCCAGCCCATCCTATTAGAGTTAATGAGAAAAACCCAGACAAAGTCAGCGGTGCAGAGGCCTTAACCATTCTTAAATTGGCGGCACAGCGTGCATCGCTGCCGGTGTGGTGAGTCAGCACGGATGGGATGAGCTAGTCGGTGGTTAGCAAGCACTCCAAGACTTGGCACCCGTACCGGCTGCGTTATGTCATTGCTGGGGATGTATTAACACCTCGCCTAATCTGTGTGCCTTCTTGTGGGGTTATCCTTGCACCTCCCTCATGTGTGAAGTAGACGGCGGCGCTTACAAACTCAGCCTTTGAGTGCGATTCAGGATCTGTGCCAGCAGCTCGTGTCAGCTCTGAGCCTCCGTTTTCCCGTGTCGTGGGGCTCTGACAGCGCAGATGAGTGCTTCCCATTAGATACTCACAGACACCAAAAATAGACACTCCATTACTGCAGCACATTAGCTGACAGTAATGATAGGGCTCTGCTTACTAGTTCAGTTACGTACTAGCAATCTGGCCACTTTGCATGCTTTATTTATCAGGTATTAATTGCAGCTTCCACTTATCACCCACAGCCTAAATCACTGCATTGTCTGTTGCAGTGGTCAGACATTTACTTATTTTTGCTTTTATTATTAGCATCAGAAAACTCAATTACAGGCGAGCAGGCATGCATACACAAACACACAGTAGTAGGTCTGTGCTGATGTTTTTAAAGATACACATCTGCTGATACTAAAAATAGGTCCTTGTCAGCAGCTTGGTAATTTTAGGCTCAATGAGGATTCATCCCCATGGTAACTGTACAGTTGTTGAATCATTTATTATTTGAGCTTCCAAATCACAACAGTGTCGGCAATTTTCATCCTCTGAACATTTTTAAGGACCTTTTGCAGTGTTGCAATACTTGCTTCACACTATCAATATTTATCAAGCAAACAGCTGTAGCCCTTGAACTGACTACCTGCTTCTCCTTGGACATACCAGGGCTGGGATACTTGATAGCAGGATGGCAGTTTAAACAGGTTTCACTTTTGTGATAACAGCAGTCCTGCGGCGCAGCTGTTTGGCCAGGGATGGTACACGCTAAGCCCTGCAAATTCCCGATTGGCAAAATGAAACTTTAAAGTGTCGACCTAAGCGTCGGTCTTTGTCTTGAGAGCCAGAAAACAAGATATCTCAAGTCTCTCTGTTGCAAGAGGTTTTGTAGATAAGAGGCTGGTAGTTTTTAACCTCATGGATAGATGCCGTTGACCCCAAGACGGTGGGGGGACACACTGCCTGGCTTTGTGGAGATAAAAGCTGTTTGTACTTTTCTTTGCTTACAAATCCAAGAGAAGTCAGACCACTTGGCTAGCAAAGCATAAGGAGAAACTTGAGCCCAGGGGTTGCTCAGACTGTGCTCTCATGGAGTCTCCAGAGCAAGGGACCAGGGTAAGCTCTGCAGGGTGGAGTAGGGGAGACTGTGACCACTGTCAGGCTTGAAACAACAGAAATTATGCAGCAGCAGAAAGACCTCCATAGCACACAAGTTGCATTGAAATGGGGTGCCGGAGACTAATCACAGGCAGCAGCTCCCTCACCAGCTGCCTGCATGACTTTTGGTGCACTGTTGCTGGCTGTTAGATTTACTGGACTGCGCAATACAGACATAGCTGTTACATGTTAGGTAGAAGAGGTTCGGTCCCTTTTAGTCTGACAAACTGAGATCTGAAAGACTGACCCAGAAACACAGACGCTATTCCCAGGTGCCAGCAGTTGTAAAGTGATACACTTAAAAGAGCTGATTCCTCCTGGGTTAAGCATTATAGGTCTTATACACTGTCATGACTGATGCCATATTTTTAGCTCAAATGCACTTTCATTGTATGAGCTTTTAAGAAGCTCTAGGACAAGGTAATCTGCAAGGTGCTTTTAAATTGCCTTTCGTCTTATTAGTTCAGTTGAGTTGAACACAACAAAATAAGGATGTGCAGGCACCTTGTACAGCTGCTGTGCAGCTGCTTTCCACCTTAAGCAGCTTTCTGTAAATCTGTCAGTACCCAAAGCATGTTGTGCATCACTCATACAGGATTTGTCAGGTGATCCTGGTGTGCACTGCGGGGAGAACTGGCATCTGCCATCAAGAGGAGCTCAGTTTTCCTTCCCATGCAAGTGTATGATTGCTACTGATGTCAGTCCAAGTCATCTTACATGCCAAGAGACAATACAGTGGTTTTTGCACAGGTGGGATCAGGAGAAAGTGGCCCATCCACAAACCAGCACTGAAGTTTTGTCCTGGACAAGTGGTAGCTCTTCTTTATTCTTTATTTGAGCATCTTGTTGCTCAGTCTGCTCATTTAATTAAACCAGAAATTTCCTTCCCTCCAGTTCGTTCAGCTGCTATGCATTTATCCCAGAGCACATACAGGGGCAGATTTGGAAGACACTGCCTTTATGTATTTCTGCCTACCAACCTCCATCTTCTTGGGCTGGAAAGTGTTCTCTGTGGCCGTGGCATCAGTTGGTGGAGGCAATGGCAAGTCTTGCTGTGCTGCAGACAGACATTTCAATAGTAGAATTACTTGCCTGTAGCATCCACAAAGCTGGTCACAGCTCGCAGGTTTTATAATGAGTTGGGAGGGGGAGAAAGTCACCTGCACAATAGACCAGAAGCGCAGTTTATTTTCAAACCCTTTGTGACCAAGAGCTTGGTTCCAAGAAGATTTTCCCACTTGCCATGTAGTGCTGGGCCAGCGGTTCAACTCTGCCCCACAGGCTGCTGCCCATGGAGATGGGGTGGCTGTGCCAGAGCCCCCCAGCTCTTCACAGTTTTCCTGTTTTTCCCCACAAAGAATGAAGATCTCAGTAATGACCTCAAATATGCTGTTACTGCTCTGTGGAGTACAGCTAACCACAGTACAGAGTTTTGCATTGTTGTTATTTATATATTTTCACCTTGCTATGCTTTTTTGATCCTGCCTGGGGGAGTGTAGGGGGACAAAGCTTTCAAGCAGGGGCTGAGACTGGAAGCTAAGCAGGGACAGGGGTGATCCCTTGTTTCCTGGCAGCCAGAGGAGCAGGCAGAGGGACACACAGCACGGATGGAGCCAGCAGCCTCTGGGTTGCAGCAGCCCATGCACCTGCCCACTTGCATGGATGGGCACAAGACATGGGGTTCAGTGTTAGAGACCTCAGAGAAAACACTCACAAAATCCCATTCTGCTGCCAATGCTTCTTTGTATAGTGATGGATAGATTCTCTCTGCAGGAGCCAATGTGTAACAGCTCTCTAAAAAGCAGACCAGGCTTGCTGATTAATGTAGGCCATCTTTAATTTTCCCTGGACTCATTTCTGTACATTCTCATTTCATTCCTGTGCTATTAGGGTGGGCTCTCACTGCTAAGTGCACTTATATGTGACTGCAGCTGTGTGAGAGAGGACCCCCCTCCCTCCCTCCCCATCAGGGATCTGGCTGCAGTGGGGCTGGCACAGCCTCAGCACCTGCACAAACCCCAGCAGGGCCTCAGCACTCCCACCCCAGGCTCCGTGAGTGTGATGAGCCCATGGACCATTCTTTTATCACTAGTCAGGCTCACAAATCACAGCACGAGATTAGTCGTTGATTGCTGGGGTAGACAAGGCTTGTAGACTTTAAGGTCCAAACCACTCCTGTGTTTGATTTCTCTTCTGTGGTGCAATGAGACTGGGTGGGATAAGCTTCTGCCCCCATTCACATGTCATGAGAAGCCTTGGTTGAGCGTGGGGCGATTTGATATGCTAGCGCTACCATCGGGGTGAGAGCAGTGCACTGTGCCTCCAGCTGGCCTTCCCTAAATTTCACTTGGGTCTCTTCAGGCTGTTTCATTGCCTAGGATCCTGTGATGCTCTAATGACAGTCCAGCATTGCTGACTTCAACTCCCTGCTTGTTCCTGGCTCTGCACTGGGGCTCCCTTGGGTGTACAGCCATCACTGTTGATCCAACTCCAAGTTGTGCTCAGTAATAGCACACTATTATAGTAGTTAAAGATCTTCATTGCTTCTCTATGCCCAAGAGTGCCCTTGGACCCTCAGAGCCATGCCCAGGACCCAAGGTGGTGTGTGGTGACACAGGGCTGGGTGCAGGCATGGTTGGTGAGGAGGAAGGGGTTTTCAAATGGGGTTGCTCTCATATTGTGAAATCACAGCCCCAGGATAGGAATGGGGGCATGCGTTTCAGGCAGAGGTAATATCTATCATTAACTGAAGTGATAAAGCTGGGAAAACCCCCAAAGTTTGGGTATGATATTTCTGTGTTTCAGACATCTCATAGGGAGTCAAAGCCAGTCAGAGTATAGTTTATTGGAGTTCATGTGTGCTCCTTGTTCAGTTATGGCACTCAATCCACCCTCAGCCTGGCCAGGCTAATGTGTGCAGCCATATTTCTCTCATCAGTAAATGAAGAAGTGGGGTTGGTATTTAATAACTTTTCTCAGGGCAGACACTGTGCTTTTTCAGCTATTTCCCAACTCAGTTCTGTAGCTAGTGCTTTGGCCGCGTGTCCTGTCAGCAGGATTTGCTGCAGCTCTGGTACCAAAGTGTCTCGTTGCAGGAGCTCCCACAGCAGACCAGGATTACACATCCCCTGGGGAGATGCAGGTAGTACACCAAGTAACTTGTGACATGCAAGAGCCACAAGAGAAGAGTTTTTATCACTAGGCTCCATTTACACCATGAAAACAAATTATTTCTTTTTGGTTCCAATTTAGTGCAGCATGACATTCCATCGGCTTCACAAACCGAGCAGGGCAGAGGTGCTGAAGGTGAGTGAAAGCAAACTCATCTCGCTTACACTTGCTCTGACTGCCCAGGCTTGTTTGCCGAGTGGCCCATCTTTGACCTATGGCGTGTAAAGTGTCACTTGGCTCCCTTTCTGGGCGAGGATTCAGGAAAGCACAGTTGTTTACATCTCCGTTCAAGTGATTATTGATTAAACAACAACAAAAAATGAGTCCATGTGGATCCACGAGCCAAACATGCCTGTCTGATCACACACTGAAATAACTAGTTGCTTTGAGGCAGTGGCAAGCCCAGCAAACACACAGGCTCCTTTCAAGATGTTGGGGACCAGAGAGGGACTGAGGCTAGATGGGAGATGCTGGGAGAGGCTGCCCCTTGCCACCCTCTCTCCTGCACCAGCACTACAGCACTTAGACAGAACACTTGGTGCTTTGGGTCTCCTCACTGCACCTTTTGTCCCTTTCCCTCCCCTCCAGCACTGCTCCCCTACCAGCTATTCTCCTGTTCTGAGGGGCACAGCCCAGCTCTACCCCCTTCCCAGCTCCAGAGAGGCTAAGGAGGTGACCCTGGGAAAAGCAGAACAGGACAGAGATAGTTGGGAGCATGGTAAAAGAAAAGAAAGATAAACTTCCTCCATGTAACATAATATTTTTAAATATAGCCTTTATGAAAGCATAATATATATTTTCACAAATTTTTTTTCAGATTAATTCCACTTATTACCTTCATATTACATGTTCTTTAGACATCCAGGCACAAGTGATAGATTCACATCTCAAGTTCAATCAATACTGTTAACCTCAGAGAAAGTTACATTGTGGAATTGGACTTTCATCTTTACTGATGGAGTCTGAGGCTTTCCTGCTTAAATAAATGAAATTGCCTCCAGCTGAGAACCTGCCTAACTGAGGTAATGGAGATATGCAGAGATAGCAAAGCTGTGAGATTTCCCAACTAATTTTGCAAAAAGAAAACAGAATATAGACACGTTTCCCCTTTTGTAGGAATCACCTCATTTCTAGTTCATTTGTTTTCTGAAACATACACCCATTTTGATGGGGGAGTATTACTCTACTCTGCTTTAGGTTAAATGAAATTTAATGTTATCAATTAAAAGAGACAGACTTATTGAAAAAATGATATAAAGGATTCTGTTCTGAAAATAAGTAGATCCCAAAGATTCCCAAATATGAGAGAGCTTGTGAAAAAGAACATAATCCCTAACTCAGATCATATCTAGTAAGAAGTATAGCTAACTATAGCATCTGAGGCCAAGATCCTAAGAAAACAGTACCATCACAGAAAATAAGGCTGGTGGGGACCTGAGAGGACATCATGACCATGCCTGTGCCTGACAGTGGGACCAGCAGTACCGGCGTGGTCACTGAGGAGTGCTTGGCCAACCAGTCCCAAAAGGTTACCAGGGTGGAGACTGAGCAGCCTCCCCAGGCAGTTCACATCAGTACTTTACTGCTGGTATGAAAACGTTTGCTCTGATCTCTTCATCCCTGGCTGTAGCTCCATCCCTCTCTCCTGGTCCCATACACAATGGGAAAAATTTATTCCTTCTCTCTTCATCACCATGTTTTTTAATATACTGTTCTCATACCTCTCCCCAGCCTCCTTTTCACTAAACTAAGCAATCCCCACGCCTCTGGGAGCTATTTTCACATCCCCTCTGTTCACATGTTTCTGCAATTTCTGTGCCAATTGCTGGCCATAAACATTTTGCTGAAGTTTTACCAGCACTGTAGAGAACACTCAGAAAACTTGAAGGGCATCCCAAACAAAAGGCCTATTTGTGCAACCCAACATGAAGTTTGCCTTTGTTTTTTTCCCAAAACATTTAATTATTGTTGCATTTGGTTTGTAATTTATTTTTTCCCAGCCTTTTCTGGACTACTGCTTCCCACTGCCTATCTGTATTTGCACAGTTGGGGTATTCCTGTACAGTTCATATGCCAAGATTCTATTCCACCATCACTTCCCCAGTGGCTAATATAGGCTAATTTTCTGTATGCAGAGCTATTAGTTTATAATTGTGCTACAGAATTCAAGGTAAAACTCTTCCCAGAAAGAATACTTACAAATATCATCTAGAAATATTTTTGCAGCAATCTATCATGGTCAATGTACTCATGTTTACAGAACAGTGATTTTAAAAAAAAAAAAGGCCATCAGATACTTCAGACTGTAACAGCGTGAAGTTTGTCAGGAAAAAATGTAAATCTAGATTACTACGGCTGCAGTGATGAGGGGAGGGGGTGGGGGAGTGGCACACAGGAAAGAGGAGAGCAAATAAAGAGTGGAAGAATGCAAGGGCAAAAGAAAGTCTTATTTCCATCATCTAATGAAACTCACTTGTTTTGTCTGGAAGAGTTTTCCTACTCTGCCTTTTGTTTTTTCTTCCCTTGTACTTCCTTTCAGAGATACCAAGGCACTGTTGGGCATTTGGACTCATTGTAACTAAATACTACTACAGAAGGACCATAAGCACCACATATCCTGTGTTTGCAGTCCTCAGTTCTGCAATGCTTGTTTTGAACATGCCAAAGAACCTATGAAGTTTGCAAGTTTTAGCCTCACAAATGTCTTAATTTCACGGTTTTCTTCCCCTTGTCTCTAGTACAAATGAAGATTATAATTACTGTGGAAATTGCTATGTCGTGATCTAACCCTGGGCCTGAAGCCTAGTCCCAGGGCAGGCACAGAGGCTGCTAAAAGACATCAGTTACTTTTATAAGAGCATGTACATCACCTGATTTCTCTGGGAAGAATGACAGTTGTGGTGTTGAGTTATTTGCTCTAGTTCAGAGAGACTAAACTCAAACTACCAACCCTGACTGACCCTCCCTAAAGCAGACAAGGTGCTGGGACTTACTGCAACCCACAATTCCTTCTCTTACATAAAAGTCTGTCTAACACCGAGCAGGGTGGGTAGAGCACGAAGTGGAAAAATAAAAGGAGTATCACAGTAAAGAGGTTAACTGCATTTCTCATTTTCTAAGCAGTGTGATCCAAGTTTGAAAATGCCTATTCCTGTAAGCCTTTTAAAATGTAAATACCTGAGTGCATATGAAAAGCATACAAGATAAGAATCAGAGACAAAGCATTTAACATCCCACACCTGTATTTTTTACAACGTTACAGAATTTTCCCCTCAGAAAATCCATTTTACATTTCTAATTATTTGTGCACTGTGTAAAATATGCCTGTATATAGTTTACAGAGACTTCTTTTGCACAGATTAGACAAATATATACATGACAAGAAAATAAGCTTTATTAAAATGTCAAACACACAATTAGAGGCTGTAAAATACTTTTTTTAATTAAAAACAACAATTTTAAACTGTGCAAAATCAAATAAAAAAAGACTTTTTTTGCTATTCCAAAGAAGGTAAGAGATAAGACTTTGTTGGTTCAGTCTAAGTCTGTGTTAAGAGCAGCTTAATACTTTCTTTATCAAGAAGCCCTCAAGGACTTGCATGATTTCAGCACCTGTGCTCTCAGTGAAGCGCTTAGTGGTCTGTGTGTGCATGTCTGAAAATTGTGCATCAACTTTAAAACAGTTAGAGGTCCATCTGCTGCTTTCCAGAGTTCTGGTGATTTTTTTTTTAGCACAATTGGCTTGAGAAGTGGCAAAACTGAGGACAAAAAAAAAAAAAAAATCAAAATCTCCACCTAGGCTCACTGTGTTTGTTCAAAACATCAGAAAGGGTGGAGGAATCTGCATGAAAGAGTTGTGCAGGTCACTGAGCACCACCATAAAGGCAAATATTAATTTCTCTACTTCCGAAATATCAAGTCTTTACTGAATGACCAAAAGCTTTCATTTTCACCTTGTACACACAGGATTTCAATGACATTTTCTGTTGAAGACAGCAGTGCTTCACTAGAGTATGCCAGAATTGACTCTATTACATGACCTTTTACCTTTCAAGGTGAAGTTTTAGGATCAACTCCAACATGGCAATGCCGTTACTATCCCTCAGTGCTTGCTTTGCCCACTTCTACCTTCCCATTTCTGGGCCAACACAGGTACTTGAACAGCTAAGCTGTAAACTGGCTGAAAACAGACCAAAAGACAAACCCCATGGGTTCTTCCAGTTGGATCAGCTTCCCGACCTAGCTGCTGCACGGCAACACCACAGACAAGCAGCTATGGGTGGATGGGAAGCAATGCAGCAGTTCAGGCCAGGATGCTACTAAGCACCGAACTATGGCCTCAGACTGTCAGTTATAGTGATGGGGTTTAGCTTTATCAATTCAGCCAAAAGTCAGTTTCTTAGCCAACTAGCCAAGATGGTCACTTTGCTTTCACACATGCTGTACTAGAGCTCTTGGAGCAGATGACAGTGAGGTGATGCTGCAGGTGAAGATTTTGCCCAGAAGTAGATTACACCCTGGGTTAAGTTGCTTTTGTGTCAGAAGCAGAAGAACAAAAAAAGAGGACCTCTTTGTTGCTATTTTTCAGAGGGAAAGCTAAAGAAAGGAACAGAGGGGGAAAAAATATTATCACTTCTTTGACTATGTATTTTTAGAAGACTAGAGATTACAGGAGCATTTTTCATACATTTATTTCTATATCTTCCTCTGAGACTACAGTACATGATTAAAGCACATGGTGCAGCCATCAATATGCTGCTTTGCAGTTCAACTTGCATTTTTCTGCAAGAATGCTTTCTGGGTGACTTCACCCTTTGACTGTTCTTATAGGGAAGATAAGTAAACCAAACTTGAAAGGCTGAAGTGGCCTGGATCAGAAAGCTCACAAAAGCAAGAGAGTAGCTTCCATTATACAAACACAGTCTTCTTCACTGCTGCAATTTTACATCAGCATGAGGTTTAGAAATCAGATTCTGTAGTCATCTAAGAAAGTAGCTCGTGCAGCCTAACCAACCCTATATTGTAGTGCATCACTAGAAGAGTAATACCATCTCTGCATTTTGCTCTGCAGAGAAAACTGCATCTAAGGAGCTTTCTCCAGGCTCTCAATACTCATATTGAAGCTTGAAGTAGCATGCATTTGAAGCCCTGAGAAGCATGCAAAGCAGCAGCCCACAAAGACAACTGGAGTAGTCAAAATCCTTTAAATGATGGCTATAATAGCCACAATCTTATACACTGCAGTATGACACTGGACATAGCAAAGAGATGCCATGTTCCCAGGGCAGCAAATGAAAAATCATGTTGAGTGTGGTGGTTATCTGAAGCAAACACTATGATACCCCCAAACCCATCTCCTGGGGTTTATCCTTACCTTCTCTAAGGAAGTCTAACTGCTGGGGCCTTTAAATGCAAATCCATTCTTTAGACACTGTCCTGGCCAGATCACTTGTGTGTACAAGTCCATCCTCTGCTGCATACTACAAACACAAGTTAAGATAGAAGCAATCAGAAGCCAAACTAGTGCAGAGAGAAGAGAGCCACAGCAGCTGGCTATGCAACCTTAACCTTTCTTAAAGACCTGGGCAGATATTGAAATTCAGGCCACATAATTAGACATTCGTAATGCTCCCATCATCATAGCATCAAGAACAATTCAACAACAGAAACTACACTGGTATAATCAGCCTCCTCTAACAGCACAACACACAGGTAGACACTGTCTTGTTGAAGGTGACAGGACTTGTCTCCAGACTCCGGCAGTCACAACTGACTGGTATCAAGAGAGTGTCCCTGGAGATCAGAGGCAAACACACTTCCTGCACAGCCACACATACTCTTGAAGTCTCTAAAAGTAAAGTTAACAAGTTCACTGCTAGGTAGACTTGTATAGACCATTTACCCATGAAGTTGTCATAATACTGAAGGATGCCACTGACTTCTTCTACTTATACCGCTTTAAGATGAAAGTATAAAAAAAAGAAACCCAAACAGCAAACATACTCCTCCAAAAACCCATACTTCTTGTTCAAAGACACCTTGATAACTTTATCTTCTGGGCATGGCTTCAAGCAGCTACTCATCACCATTTTCATCTTATTCCTTAGACCTAGAAATACCTCTCCAAGCTGCACTAAAAAGATAGTTCCCAGACCACCTCCACTTCTGTTTTCCAAACTCAGGGCTATAAAAACACCATGAGAAAGTTTCTGCTGAGGACTATTAGTCTTCCCTTGCTTACTTACATCTGTTTTTAAATTATTAGATAAAATGATATTCATGAAGACTAAGTTTAACCCAAAGGCCACTGTCACAAGATGCCCTGTGGAAGAGTCCTCCCTCCCCTTAAGTCCTATAATGTTAGTCTATATTCCACCTCTCTAAAGCTCATCTTCTTGAGTGCCTCCGCATTTTCCTCCAAGCATGTGTTCTCACCAGTTTTCAGGCCTGCCCTTACCCATTTCCCACTATTTGCAAAGCCCTGGATCATCATCATGCAGCACAGCATGGAAGGGGATAGCTTAATCACAACAGATTACAAGCAAATGCAGCAGCCAGCCATTCCTGGACACAACATACAGATGTTTACAACTTCTCTTCAGACCAACATCTTAATGGAGTTTCACAAAGCAAATGCAATTGACTGAGGTTTAACTCTGCTGCTTCTACAGTGCACGTATCCATGTGCAGCTATCCATGTGCACGAGGAGAGCTGCTTTTTCCTTTTGCCGTAGGAACTGCTTATAATGCTTGTTTATCCCCACAATTTTGTGTTCCTGGGTACCTTTATGAATAATTCTTCATTGCAGGCTCCACTAGATAGCAGAGATGGTCTAATGCCAAGAACAACACTTATAATCATTTATACCAATTTTGGGCCTATTAGCTATAGGAAGTCAAGATTTTATGTTGTATAGTAATGCCTTCATACAATAGAACAACTCCATTACTCATATGAAGAGCAAGGAAAGAGACCTTTTTCCAGCTGTCTTTGTAGAGTTCTCATTCAGGGGGATAAAATGTCCAACCCCCAAGTAGACCATGATGCAGCTTTCTAAGGTAAACTAATTTAGTAAGGCAAGATAGAGTTAGCTTGTTCTCCCTTCAAAAAAACCCCAAAACAACCAAACCCAAACAAGAAACGACCAGAAAATGATGAGACAAATCTTGGGCAATCTTGCCTTCCTTTTGAAACAAGGATACAGCCCTTGTCTTTGGAAAGTATCACAGTTAAACTGAAGTTCCTCTGCCTCCCTGGCCTTTGCTGAGAGACAGGCCACAAGAACTTGCAGTGGTGGGCCACAACAGCTTTGGCTGGGTGTCCCAGAGAACAGTTTTTGCA